>NC_089748.1:69904149-69946649 GCF_040412425.1 Macrobrachium rosenbergii
TGACTTCAAATAAAAAAACGACAAATTGCAGCCTTAATCATATAGAACCTTTAATTAGATATCTAATTTTTTCAACTATTTTATACATTAATAAATCATGGGGACATCTACTTATAAAAATTTACAAAAGTTTCCTGAATTTTAAAGCAATAGGGAATGTAATCGGGTATTACAATTAAATCATTGCTCATCAATTTCAAAAAGCAGTTTATCCTACAAAGAAAATATACTCCTCCCATCTCTCCAAAGTTGCAAATCATGGAGTTAATCCTTAACAAACAAAATTTTCGTTCAATGAAGCTCAGTCTCCATCTCTTAACAATAGAGTCCCTAGCTGCCTAACACCATCTGACAAACCTGTTATACTGAGGTAACCAAAAGATTTTCGGTAAATGTAAAATAAACACAAAAGCATTTGACACTTCAGCAGACATCCTAAAAACAGCTATAACAAAACTACACAGACGGCACATTACTCCTCACTGAAGAACTGGTTGCAGATTATCCTTTTAGATAGCAGTACAATTATGCCATCATAAGTACCATTAAGTCCAAAGGACCAACCCCTAGCAAAACCAGGGTTAGGTAGCAGTTCATCTTTACCTCTAATACCAGTCCACTGCCTTTTTACCTCATTCCACTCCTGGCAAAAAAGAAACTTTCCCTCCATTTTACAAAGACATCACAGAAGTATCAAGCTTGATTCTAGTTTCTGCCAAAACCAACTCTGCCACCATCTCTAGAGGAAACCATTTCCTTGCACATCAAACCTGCAATTCTTGAGTGAATGTGGAATAACTTTAAACCTCATAACTAGGAAGAAAACTCTCATCACCTGAAAGAGTTAAGTTTGTTTCTGGAATGACATACTTTCCTGGGCTACACTCGACCATTTTGAACTTCCCTATGTATTAGCCTTGCTGCTCCTAATATCACCACAGCTACATAGACCAAGTTCTCCTTATTTTATATGTTCCCTATGTTTATCCTCTTTCATTACAGCAAGAGAGCCCAGATAATGCATTCTGTACCACTACATAAGGCTACGAAAACACGTTAAAGAACACTTAGGAAAACTGGCGTAAAAACAAATTAAAGCAAAAAATTCTATTGTACTGTTGGGAGTTGGTTAGTAAGAAAACAGTTCAAAATCATGAAATATTTGCTAAAACCTAAAAAACTAGTAACTTACAAATGCAACCGATTACATTTTTTACCTCGATGACTATACATAACTAGTTTGCCTTTATACTGCAAGGAAGGGCTTTGAAGTTGCCAGCAAGCAAACTTTTAAAATTAAGATAACACTAGTTTCTATCAGCAGAAAGTTTTGACCAAGGAAGTCGTCTCCCTATTCCACTAATGGCAGCTGAATTCAAAGCAGATCAGCTACAGCACAGACCACCACCCCAGCTGGAATGCCCACACACCTTACCACCAACAAAGGGAGATTTACTTTCGAAGACTGACCTGCTGCCCAACAGAAAATCACAGATGTTGGTCAGTGCACATTTTCACCTTCTGGCAAGGGGCAACCATAACAAAGACAGCCACTGTGAAAAGTAAAGAACTCTCAAATAGGTTTTCTGACCTGCAGAACATTTTTACTGGCGACAACCTAGGAATTAACAGATTTACCACAAACCTGAAGTAGGTTAAAAAAAATAAGCAATGGGAATTCCATAGTTCACTTAAAATAAAAAGAAAAAAAAATCAACAGTATGGGGATGGCCTCCATTTTGGGTGTATGGGGTGTTAGAATGTCTTTAACGAAGTTGAATAATTTATGAAGAGTATTTCACAACAGAGGTTATCACTGAAGAAAGCTAGAGTATGGCAGCAAGCAGATAAAAAAGAAAATAACTTTCGAGGACCCTAATACAAACAGAATTTTTAACATACACCGTGATAGAGTATGAAACTTAAGATTGACCCACTTCCCCAAACCAATATAAAACCGTAAGCATGACAACACGTGAGGATGGTTAATGTTGCCAAGGCGCAAATATACTAAAACAGAATTATGCACAATATCCTCTGACTAGTCAACAAGAGGACCAAGAACCAAATTATTTTAAAAATGAAAGCAATCTAACTCAAAAACAGAAATGTACAAAAAAGTTAATGGCAACAGACTTAATGAGTGCCAACATAAGGATTCCTAAAAATATCCAGCACGTGTACAGCTCAACAGCATGCCTGTCTTGAAACATTCTAGTGTTAGAAACAGATCATGAACAAAATCAGTATGGGAGAGAAGTTTCAAATTCATTTTGCCAACAAATGCAATATGAACAGCTCTGACGAGAAAATGGGAAGTGTTAAGCTTGTTGCGTCAGTCACGCTAAACTCTGCAATCTTCACATTCCATAGGGGGTTAGTGCCGTCAGTGCACCTCAGGCTGTGCACTGTAGGCATTACTTAAGGTTCTTTGCAGCGTGCCTTCTGCCCCAAGCTGCAACGCTTTCGTTCTTTTTACTGTACCTCAATTCATATTATCTTTCTTCCTTCTTACTTTCCACCCTCTCCTAACAGTTGATTCATAGTGCAACTGCAAGGTTTTCCTCCTGTTGCGCTTTTCAAACCTTTCACTGTCAATTTCCGTTCAGCCCTGAATGACCTCATAGGTCCCAGTGCTTGGCCTTAATTTTATATTCAATTCAATTCAGTCACTCTGCAATTGCAAGCCTCCTTTTCAGGATCAGGATAAGGCTTCACCTTAATCTTTCGAAAGACTTCGCTCCAGTCTCATGAAAAGTAGGGTCAAGGCATCTGAAAACTCAAAGATTAAAAGTTTTGTTATCAACGGCTCTGTACATGGTAGACATAGTCTACCATGTACAGTCCTTGGGCCACCTTTGCTGGAGCAGCACCGCCACCCTAATAAAGGTGGCCCCATGCTAATATAGTCTAAATTGAGTAATAACCTATGACTTGCATTCTATTATCTAAACAGCTACATTCAGGTGGAAGCAGTCAGTGTAAAATCCCTTTGCAATACCAAATTTATATCTAAGAAGCCCACGGTGTAACAACTGTATTCAGTAGTTAAAAGGGTAAACAGATCAATCAGTAAATAGAAAATTTCAAGATTTGAGGAAATTAGGCCATTCAGTTAACAAAACTGATTGTGACAATTATAAATTCAACTAGGCGGGCAAAAAATCTTCAAATTATGTTGTCAATACTACTTTAAGAAACGCGATAATACGGCTGCTCTTCATACGAGAACCTGACTTACTTTCTTCTCAACCCCGACACTAAATATACCTCTTCTACGCAGGTACATACCGTGACGTAGGCCAGACCTATAGGTGCGCCTTGACCATTTCCAAATTCCACTTAGGCATACGAAAGATCGATCACCCCTTGACCGGGCTGTTGTTTATAGGATTTTAGAAAGTGGAAATTACCTTTTCGTTCTTTATCAACTTTATATCGCTGGTTAAGTAAGATAGCTGTAGAACCTGGCATTCTGGAATCGGTAATCAACTTATTACAAATCAAATCAGAGCCAATGGCGGAACACGAGCGTCAGTGTGTGATTTCCTTTGACGAGTGCATCGTTGCACAAATATGGAGTTATGGTAAAGGCACCGACACTTTGATCTTAAATCCAAGGACGGTGCGCGATGTTTAAAGGACTTACGCCTTCCTGGAAACAAATTATTTATTATAATTTCGCCAATTACATGAAAAAGATCTCCTTTTCAAATTGATTATTCGGGTTGAGAAAAAGGGTTTCTGTAGTAGCCATGGATAATGACTTAGGATCAACAAATATCAGTTTATGGAATTCCTTAAGCATTGATACAAATAATTCTGCATTTTCTAACTCAGTAGATGATAACAGAGAAATACATGTGTTTGCCAATGCACCACACCTAATAAAACTCATTAGGAATAATTTCCTTGATCATGGATTTTTATTGTCGGGATTTTTATTGTGGTTCAGTCAGGGAGTTAATTATGAGAAACAAAAGTGAGCTGCGGACAGCACATAAACTTTCCGAAAAGCATATCAATGTTATGGGCAAGCAATGCATGCATGTTAAACTAGCGGAGCAATTACTGTCCAAAACATATAAATATCGCCAGTACTTTGGTAACAAAGGTCTGCTTCAAGAAGAGAAACTGGAGACCACAAGCCAGTTTATTTCCCTTGTGGATACCTGGGTCGATTTATTTAATTCTCGAGTGCCTCATGATAGGAAGCCATCAAGAAATGCATGTGGGTTGAATCTGGACTCACAAAACAAAACGTTACAAGATATGATTCAAGTATCTAAAGCAGCGGTTCCCAAATGAGGTTAAAATTACCCCACTGGGGGTAATGACAGTTTTCATTTTGACAGGTGGTGTAATATATATATATATATATTATATATATATATATATATATATATATATATATATATATATATATATATATATATATATATATACATATATATATATATATATATATATATATATATATATATATATAAATATATATTAATATATATATAATATATATATATATATACACAGTCATACAGTATATACATGTCTGATTATTATTAAAAAAGATTAAATTTAAATCTTGAACGTCCAAACATGTCTGAAATTATGTTGAAATAACTAAGCTGACAAACTGAATTAAGCGTAGGATAGATGAATATAAAAATGAGTAAAAAGCACGTTAAAACGAAGAAGAAGAAGATGAACTGTCACATGATATTAAGGATCAATTAATTTCACAGGTAAACAAACGGTGGTATCTTCGCCATTCAAAAGCCGAACGGTTGAGCTTCAGACTGTCATTCGATGGGCAAATTCTGATGAAAGAAGTTAGAGGAATTTATTTCTGGTGATAGTTCATTTTCTCGATGCACAATTGATGGTTCTTAGCCACGTAAAAATAATCAATCCTTCCAGGCCAGCCTACAAATCAAGCTCAGTGGTCGTAAAACTAAGGTATACTTTTTTTCGCCATTCAAGTGGATCAACTGATGTTGCAGTGATGCACAGTTGATGGTATACATACAAGTTGAAGGAAAGATCTGCTTATGTGCAGTCCACTTGACGACTACAAAGGGTGTGGATGTATTCAGAAAATTTGAATAATTTTTTAATGAACCAGATGTGCAACTAGATTGGAAAAACTGCATTGGAGTCACAACAGATGGTGCGCCATCTATGCTAGGTGTTAACTCAGGATTTTGGCGTATGTGAAAGAAAATCCTTCAGTTCTTGCAACACACTGTATTATCCATCGTCAAGCACTGGCAGTAAGTCTTTGCAACCTGATTTAGAGGAGGTGATGTGTGATGTCTTGAAAATAGTTAATTACATTAAGTCGCGTGCTTTAAACTCAAGACTGTTTAGTTCTTTGTGTGGGAAGATTGATTCTGAACATCACTGTCTGTTGTATTATGCTCCAACCACATGGCTATCCCGAGGAAATGTTCTCGAACGAGTATTTCAGCTCAAAACTGAGATTGAAATGTTTTTGGACAATAAGGGGCACAATTTAGCAGGGAAACTGAAAGATCCAAAATGGATTTCCATTCTGTGCTATTTAGTGGACGAATTTTCGCATATAAATGCCCTGAACACATCACTGCAAGGACCAGAAGAAAATGTTATCTCATTGAATGAAAAAATACAAGCATTTCGTAGCAAACTTGATTTTTGGGCCTCAAAATTGAAAACTGGCAGAATAGCTGCATTTCCTAAGTTAGGAGAGTTTTTGGAAGATACAGATTCCTTATAGCTTCTTCTTCTTCTTCTTCTTTTAACGTGCTTGTTTTTCCCATTTTTGTATGGGGTAAGCACAATAAGTTTGATTTGGCTTTAGGGTAGACACGTGGTTTCGGCTGCCCTGCCTGACATGGAAGATACAGAATTTCTTCCCATACTACTTGAGTGATATGGATGTTTTAGAAGTATAATGAGTGCGCATTTAAATAGCCTGCGTCTGAGGATGGAAGAATATTTCCTGAAATGAACCCACTCAACTATGCTTGGATTCAGAATCCATTCATATTTAACACTGAACATCTGCCAGATGAACCAAGTGGACTCGCAGAAGAAATACTTGAAATAAAAGCAAGCAACCTCATACAAATGAAATTTAACTCCATGAAATTATCTTCATTTTGGATTAGCAGTAACAAAGAGTTCCCTCTGGCAAGTTTAGAAGCAGTTAAAATGCTTTTACCATTTGGTTCAACTTACATGTGTGAGGCCGGCTTTTCAGCTCTTTTGACCATCCGATGCAAAGAGAGAAATAGATTGAACCCAGAAAATGACATCAGATGTGCCCTTACAAAGACCGAAAATAGAGTGATAAATCCAAAATACACAAATTCGCTTGGTTCTAAATTAAAGTCACTGACAAAAAGAAGCCTAAACTTATGTGTGCGTTTTGCAGATGCCATATCGCACCAGTGCCTACTGAAGACCTTCTTGGTGTCTTTAAAGAGCAGTTATCTGTCAGGTTTCAATCCTGCATCCCTTCAACACTAAGCTACAAAGGAAGTTGTTTGACTTCAGCTGAAGACAGAGGGGAAGTTTAGAATATAAATACTGAGAAATATGTTTTCTTTTTTTTGTCCTTAACTATGACTGGAGAATTTCATCAGATAAAGTAGTATCTCTTCAAGATCCTATGGAGGCATTTGTTTATGCCAGTCGAAGAGCAAAGCAATTCGATTCCTGTAACTATATAGAAAGAAGATTAACTGAAACAGAATAAGCAGATTCCTTACTGCTCATGAAAGAGTTGGACCATTTCAGAACACGAAAATTCCAAACTATACTAGCAACCACTCCAGGTATGCTTTATGGACTGCCAAAAATACATAGCTCATATGAGATATCATAACTAGTTATATATAAACCATCAAGAACCCTTGCGATCTAATAGAAGAATTGAAGAATACTAACTGGACAGGAACTGCTGTATTTGTAGTCTGGTTCTAACGTCCGTTCTTATATTTACCCCTCAAGTGAAACAGTTGAAGAGCATTAAACGAGATGGATAGAAAAAGAACAAGTCCTTTAGAAATCTTACTAGAACCAAATTTAAGTCACTTCAAGAACTGGTATGTAAAGATATATTTTCTTAAATAATTTTTTTCAGCAAATAGACGGAGTTGCTAATGGCATCCCCTATTTGAACACTTTTTGTAACTATGAGGCTATATGGAAGAAAATGTCTTTTGGGCTGTCCATTCAATTTTGTCCCCATCTATTAGACGGTGGCATGTTGACAACAGGTTTTACCATTTCAGAGACCCTTCTCATGTTCCTGATTCCTTGACTACTACCTACCAAGCATAGATACTTATATAAAATATATATTCAACAAGAGAGAAAACAAGTGCTTTCCTCAACATCTGAAATGTCACCTGGAGACTAGGTTTTTATTCCTCATACATATTAAAACTTTAATTTAAGAATAACAAATGCTCGAGTAATGCTTCACTTTATAAGGAACTGTTATTTGTTACAAACGTTTTTAACGATAATTGTATCCCACCAAGTGCACCAACTATCACAGCCCCGAAAATAGTTTTACCGCAAAATACATATGGAGACATGTGGGAATTAAATTGCACATGAACCGCCTTGAAAAACTGCACAATCAAATTTCAGCTTGTTGTTCAAAAATAGCAACAGGATGAAGTTCCTTCTCTCCTTCCAAGACAGACTTTCCGATCCTATGCATGCTGGTATTATTTCTATGTTTAATACAAAGGTGGCTGTTGTTACTTTGATATGGTATCTTTTAGAATAAATTTGCAAGTATACTTTCCTGTGCTTTGCTTTGAAGACTTTAATTTGATATTAAGAAAGCTAAGCTTTGGTTCGTACAGTTTTGACGGGTTTTGTGTATAATAAACTGTTAAAGGTACTTTGCGAATTTTGAGTAAAATGATATCTCGATATTTTTAACATTTGACTTTTGTTTCAGGTACGTCTTTGTAGTTGAGATACTTAGTGATGTGTTTGGACTGCATAGCAATCGACGCATTTCGGGGTAGTGATTATCCAAAACGTAACAGCAGTTGTACGAAGGTTTTGTAAGTTAAGATTTAAGTTGTTCGTCTTAGTTTTACTGTAGGCTATAAATCTTTGGTGACCCAAGTTTCTATTATAAACATTGAATCTAGACTATTTTGAAGACAAGTTCCTATTCATTCCTTTTTGAAGGGTAGGCACGACTTAACTAGAGTACTTTTCATTATTTTGTTTTTGCATTATTTTACTTTTAAGATTTGCGAACATCATATTAGTAAGAAGGCAAGAGTTATTTTGGCATGTCAAATTGTTTAAATCCACTCTTTTATTGACAGTATCCGAAGGCCAGGTAGGTAGCTAAGCGAGAACCGACGATGCTGGAAATCCAGGGTAGCCACTGAGTTTTCAACTGCTATCACTAGCTTTTGCTTTTATCATTAAAAGTTTCTTATATCCTAAATGTAATGATCTTTTGTAAAGTTACACAGTCAACCTCGTCGAAATATTTTCGACTTTTACATCTTTTGTATTACTATTCAAACCTAGGCTAGGCTTACCAAGGAGAGCTCTATCCTATCGAATCTACCAAACGTTTTGTCTTTACGAGGAATTCTTGTTAGTTTTTCTTGTACCTGGTAACCGAGGAAACGCATATTGGCGAAGGTACGTAAGATAACCCAATTTTTTTTTTAATGCGGTTTTTCTTAAAGCGTTATTTAGGAAGGAGGGAGTCTCTCTCTCTGCTTGCGTATTGTGAAAAATGACGTTGTAGTATGTCACAAGGTCCGTAGGTATATAAGAGGTCTTCTAAGGCCACCTTAGTGCGCAGGTAGCCGGATGGTGGAAGTTGGGGGGTCAGAGCGGTGACGCCACACGGACAAAGTCGTGGCTGAGTTACCTGTGGAATTTCCTAAGAAAATAAAGGAACAGTGCCTTTTGCTTTGTTTTTTTTTATCCTTTCAAAGATTTATATTTCATTCTTTTAGGAAAATAAAAGTCAGATTACAAATACATAATTTTATTGCATTAAAACAACTAAACAAATATTTTCCAAAGTAAATAACAAGAAATTTGTCGAGCATTAGACAGTTTAAATTCATAAAATAATGACACACATTGCAAATTTCAATTATGTTTTTAACCACGTTACGAGCTTTTTCATTTTATTCTGCGCTTTTCTTGATGAACTAATATCCCTATTCAAAACACGAATTCTAAAGAATGTACGACATCTAATAAAAAATTTGATTACTTCGTATGGTAATTTGATTTCGTTGATTTTAAAACACTTGCTAATTAAATCAGTCAATTTATCTGTCGCACCCTTTCCTGGTTTTAAATTATTTTTTCCCCGTAATGACAAAGAAACATTTTTTCCATAGTTGATAAATGTCCCAAACATTCTTCGCTTGGTTGCGCTAGTTTTCCATCTCTTGCACTTATGACACTAACCCATGTGACATCTCCCTTCGTCACTGCAGTTCCAAAGAATTCATATTCAGGAAACTTACGAGCTCTTTAACCACCAACCACCAACGTATTGTAAGCCTCCATCTTCCATCGCATTTCCTAATGCTTCTTTTTCAATTTCAAATTCTACATTGTCGTCATTTTGTAAATCATTACCAAATTCCACTGGCAAACAAAACAACTTAGCCGATAAGCTCAGCTGTTTTTGGACAGAAGTTTCTTCATCTACCAAAGATGCGTTTTGTACAACAGGAGAACTGGAAAATGAGCCTGATGTCATCATATCACTATTGTAGCTTTCAACTTTGCAGTGTGCTGTCATTGCCCAGAATGCGGGCTCTGATTCGGTGCTTGAATACAACAGGTGATGGGTGTTGATGGCATGCACCCATCTTTCTTATGCAGCCAAAAAAGTGTCCAAGACCATCTTGACTTAGCCTTTAAGTGAGAATATATGATGTTTTAAATTTAGGTTAGGTTAGGTAATAAGGTTGAAAATAAATGGAGAGAATATATAATTGAAATAATGTTCATCAGGGTGAAAAATTACAAATAAATCAATAAATACTTCTGCTGGAAATAAATCAAATAATTTCATGTAAATAATCACAACTTCAGTTGAAAATAAGTGGAAAAAAAAATATATATGTACTTAAAAAAAATCCTCAGCTGTGTGAAAAATGACACCTTCAGTTTGGGATCTTTTCAGTAATGCGAGGAGATAGTTTTGTAAGGGCACATCTGATGTCATTTTCTGGGTTCAATCTGTTTCTCTCTTTGCTTCGGATGGTCAAAAGAGCTGAAAATCCGGCCTCACACATGTAAGTTGAACCAAATGGTAAAAGCATTTTAACTGCTTCTAAACTTGCCAGAGTGAACTCTTTGTTACTGCTAATCCAAAATGAAGATAATTTCATGGAGTTAAATTTCATTTGTATGAGGGTGCCTGCTTTTCTTTCAAGTATTTCTTCCGCGAGTCCATTTGGTTCATCTGGCAGATGTTCAGTGTTAAATGTGAATGGATTCTGAATCCAAGCATAGTTGAGTGGGTTCATTTCAGGGAAATATTCTTCCATCCTCAGACGCAGGCTATTTAAATGCGCACTCATTATACTCACCATATCACTCAAGTGTATATATTCTGTATCTTCCAAAAACTCTCCTAACTTAGGAAATGCAGCTATTCTGCCAGTTTTCAATTTTGAGGCCCAAAAATCAAGTTTGCTACGAAATGCTTGTATTTTTTCATTCAATGAGATAATATTTTCCTCTGGTCCTTGCAGTGATGTGTTCAGGGCATTTATATGCGAAAATTCGTCCACTAAATAGCACAGAATGGAAATCCATTTTGGATCTCTCAGTTTCCCTGCTAAATTGTGCCCCTTATTGTCCAAAAACATTTCAATCTCAGTTTTGAGCTGAAATACTCGTTCGAGAACATTTCCTCGGGATAGCCATCTGGTTGGAGCATAATACAACAGACAGTGATGTTCAAAATCAATCTCCCCACACAAAGAACTAAACAGTCTTGAGTTTAAAGCACACGACTTAATGTAATTAACTATTTTCAAGACATCATACATCACCTCCTCCAAATCAGGTTGCAAAGACTTTACTGCCAGTGCTTGACGATGGATCATACAGTGTGTTGCAAGAACTGAAGGATTTTCCTTTTTCACATACGCCAAAAATCCTGAGTTAACACCAAGCATAGATGGCGCACCATCTGTTGTGACTCCAATGCAGTTTTTCCAATCTAGTTGCACATCTGGTTCATTAAAAAATTATCCAACTTTTCTGAATACATCCGAACCCTTTGTAGTCGTTTCAAGTGGACTGCACATAAGTAGATCTTCTTCAATTTCCTTTTCGCCTTTTTACCGGATGTATACCATCATTTGTGCATCACTCGCAGCATCAGTTGTTTCATCCACTTTAATGGCGAAGATACCACTGTTTTTTTACCTGTGAAATTAATTGATCCTTAATATGATTTGACAGTTCATCTATCCTACGCTTAATTGTGTTGTTGGATAGTGGTACCAATTTCAGTTTGTCAGCTTGGTTAGTTCCACACATAATTTCAGCCATGCTTACTGCAGCTGGTTTAATTAGTTCCTCTCCTATGCTGTGGGGTTTCCTAGCCCGAGCTATCATCCACGCTACTTGAAGACTGGCTTTCGTGGCATCCCGTTGGTCATACGTAACATTTTCCAGGTTAACTGAATCCAAACGCTGCATTTTAAGGACTCCTTCAAGACGTCAGAAATAGTCCACGGGTTTTGACTGGAGAGTTGGATGTTTTCTAACAAGATGATCCTTAAGTTTGCTTGCTTTCATATACATTCCTTGCACAAGATGGCATTGCATACAACACATTGTGGTTTCTGGATTCCTCTGTCAATAATACCCCTGTGAATCAAGCTCCAGGAAAACCTCGGAATTGACACGTTTTCTACAGGACATCTGTAAAAGAACAGATTATATATATATATATATATATATATATATATATATATATATATATATATATATATATATATATATATATATATATACACATACATGTGTGCATATACTGTATATGTACGTACAAATATGTATATGTATATATATATATATATATATATATATATATATATATATATATATATATATATATATATATATTGTTATGTACCTGTATCTTTCAAATTTAGCTAACAGAGCTTTCTGCGACATCTGTTGAGTGAACATTGCATTATTTTGTTAGTTTCTTTTCTTGAAAATTTTCTTTAGACTCCCTTAAGGTTTAGCTTTTAAGTTTACTTGGATATTGCTTGCTGGCCTTAAATTGAGATCTTTTGGACCTGCTTTGTGTTAACATCTTAAGTTATTATTGAAACTGTAAGTACCTTCTTATTGTGTTCTTTGTGACACTAGTGAAGCCTTATTTATATGTGTGATTATTTTATATGGGAACTTATAATTATTAAATTAGTTCTAAGTGAATTTGAAGTGAATTTTCTTATCATCCATTATATGATTTTTTTGGCTCTAGAATATTGAGTGTAACTTGTTGTGAGTTAGTCAAATTCATAACAAATGAATAAACTTATGACACTAACCATCAAATCTGCATCAAGCACATGTTCAGTACATAGTTCCTTGCATTGATCCACATCCAAATTTACCACTGTACCTTTGTCCTCTGATACCTCTCCTAAAGTATCTTTAACTACACACAAGTGAAACAACGTTGGATTTTCCTTTTCAACTTCAAAGTAGGGCTTTCTACCAATGGAATATCCACAACAATTGGATCAGGTACTACCAACTTCCCTGCCAAGTCGTTACCATGAGGAAATTCAACCCCTTTCACTGGTAAGGATTCTACAACACCAACCCGACATACTTCGAAACAAATGGGGCCTGTCGGGATCGAACTGTCCGAGAATTGATTGACTATCAGTGATAAGATTAGATTGATAATTCTAGTTCGTGTTAATGTTTATAATTTGTGCTAATTCGTTCATGAACCTCATAAGTAATTACATTAGTTTAGTTTACTTTTTGCCGCCTCTTTGAAAAAATGTTATGTAATGAAGTGCTTAGCATATAACTTGTCATTCTTTATTTTGGTGTGTAAGAAAATGTATTGCATTGATGTATTGCCTTGTATAAATTAGTGGTATATATTTAAGAACCAAGATTAGTTTATCACTATTTACTCTTGTTTTGCTTGTATAACCTTTGAACTTTATCATTTTAACTACTAAGCAATGGATGCTTTCATATTAGAAGATTTCATTAGCAGTCCTACTGTATCATATCTTAGCACTCATAATGTAAGAAAGACGACTGGATAGCAATTGCTCTACATTATGAAATCAGTATTAAAAAGTCTTGGCGTAAATTGCAAATTAAAACAAGGTAATTAACAATTTGGTTGAGGAGAATATTTTGTCCGCTGAGATATACGATTTGTGTGATGAGGAGAAACTGTGTTAGCTCCTAAGAGGTTAGAAATACAGTATATGCGTGAGAAAGAAGAACGTGAACGAAAGATAGGATTGAGAGAAAGAACGTGAGCGAAAGATAGGATCGAGAGAGAAGAACGTGAAAAGATAGGATTGAGGAGAAGAACGTGAACGAAAAGACAGGGTTCAGAGAGAAGAGAGGAACACAAAAATAAGTTGGAGCTTCTGACAAAGAAGAGAGTTGAAAATTAAAGACTCGAGTGATAGTGAAGGTGAAAATGAAACTAAATTCTTTGATGTGACTAAAGTTGCGAAGATGGTACCTATATTTGATGAGAATGATCCAGATGAGTTTTTCATTATTTGAAAAGCTTGCTCTTAGTTTGAAGTGGCCTGTTGAGTATTGGTGGTAATTCTTCAATCCGCACTTATGGGTAAGGGGCGAACTGCATTTCGGGTCAATGACTTTGGCTGAATCTAAAGATTATGAAATTGTTAAAGAAATAATTCTTAAGTTTATGAATTAACTCTGAATATTACAGTGAGAAGTTCGTAGATATCGCAAGATGGATAGTGTGAATCTTACGTAGAATATTCACATAAAGGTAGTAAGTATCATAATAAAGGGATTAAGGCTGCTAGTGTCACAAATATGGAAGAATACAGTGAGTTGGTTTTGCTTGAACAATTTATGAAAAGGATTCCTTATGATGTACAAACTTATTTATTTGAACGTGAAGTTTCAACAGTTCAAAAGAGCTGCTTCTTAGCTGAAAATTATAGTCTACTAAAGCCTTCCCACTATAGGTTTAGGCAGTCCAAAAGATCTCCAGGTACAGGTAAATCATCTGCAGATAATAATGATAGCTCTGGTGAGTAGTAATAGTAATGGTTTACCTGGGTTCACATGTTTTGCATGTGGAAAGCATGGTCACATCAAACGAAACTGTCCAAATAAGTCAAAGGATGGACATGAGGTGACAAGAAAAGCAACGATAGTTATGGGTGAAATCCAAAGTTTGAAGGAGGGTATTCTGCAAGATGACATACAAAGGTGAATTTGCTTCTTTTATGTTTGATGGAGTTGTGTCTCTGTCGGATGACCTGGCAGGTATCTCTGTGAGGATTATGAGAGATACAGGTTCTTCTCATAGTTTGGTGGCAAAGGGAAAGATTCCCAGGATAGAGGAACACTTTACTGGTGAGAAGATGGTAATTCAGAGTTTAGGAGGAATTGTAACTATTCCCCTATGCAGGTTGCATCTGAGCTGTGATTTGTTTACGAAGTATGTCGTGGTTGTGTTGTAGAATCCTTACCAGTGAAAGGGTTGAATTCCTCATGGGTAACGACTTGGCAGGGAAGTTGGTAGTACCTGATCCAATTGTTGTGGATATTCCATTGGTAGAAAGCCCACTTTGAAGTTGGAAAAGGAAAAATCAACGTTGTTTCCCTTGTGTGTAGTTAAAGATACTTTAGGAGAGGTATCAGAGGACAAAGGTACAGTGGTAAATTTGGATGTGGATCAATGCAAGGAACTATGTACTGAGCATTTGTGTGGATTTGATGGTTAGTGTCTCAAGTTTATTGAATGACACTGGTATAGGCAATAGTGATAATGCTGTTAATGTTGTTGATGACCATGTATTAGTTGATACAAGAGTGTTCAAACACCATCTAATTTTGTTTGTGCTGATTCTGTAAATTTAGGTTTGAATGTACAAAGCTCTATGGTGAATAATATTGAGACTGATTCTAATTGTTCTCTTGCTTTTAATACTGCCAATCTTTATCAAGTCTCAACAGGAAGATGTAACTCTGCAACCACTTTTCAAAGAAGTAGTACCAGAAGGTCTTTGCTCTACTATGCCTGTTTGCTGCTTCTTGAAGAGGTCCTCATGAGAAAGTATAGAGCCATAGATACTCCCTGCAAGTGCTACGTGGAATGTGAAGTATCAGATTGTAGTACCGAGGAAATTTAGGAGGACCATGTGCAACTAGCCCATGATGTCTCTTTTTGTACACCTTGGAATTAAGAAGACACTCTTGGCAATCCTGCAGAATTACTATTGGCCTGGTATTCGTAAAGATGTACAGGAGTATTGTAAGTCTTGTACGGTGTGCCAACAAGTAGGTAAGCCCAACCAAGTTTCAAAACCTGTTCCATTGCATCCTGTCCCTGTTGTTATGAGCCATTCCAGAAAATTCTTATAGACTGTGTTGGGCCTCTTCCTAAAACTAAAAAAAACAACATCAGTATTTATTAACAGTTATGTGTAGTAGTACTCGCTACCCTGATGCTTATCCTCTTAGGAACATTAGAACTAAAACTTTAATTCTTGCTTTAATTAAAGTATTTACACAGTATGGCATACCCCATACAATTCAGTCAGATCAAGGCACTAATTTTAACTCTGACCTTTTTAAGCAAGTTATGTCAGCTATGGGGATTAAACACACACTGTCATCAGTCTATCACCCACAGTCCCAGGGTGTCATTGAAAGGTTTCACCAGACGTTTAAGGAGTGTCTCACGAAATATTGCCATGAAAAGCAGCGTGATTGGGATGAAGGAGTGCCGTTTGTACTTTATGCTATTCGAAATGCTCATCAAGAAAGTTTAGGTATTCACCCATTGAACTTCTTTATGGACGACCAGTAAAAGGACCCTTTAAAGGTATTATATGATACATGGTTGGATGAAGAAAGTACTATTTCCTTAGCCAGTATGCTAAGGAATTAAAAGGTAAGCTGGATGAATCTCGTGAATTTGCTCATAAGAACTTGATATTGGCCCAAAGTAACATGAAAGACAGATTTGATTTAAAAAGTGAAAAAGAGAATTTTCACCAGGAGATTCTGTGCTGATGATGTCCCTATGAGAAAAAACTTTGAAAGTAGATATAATGGTCCATATAAGTGTTAAGTAGAAATGGTGATAACTATATCATATCTACCCTAGGAAAAGAAAAAGATTGCAAGAAAGTACATGTAAACATGTTGAAAGTCTTCGTGAATGAGTATGATGATGATGATGTAATGGCAACTAGTAATGTGATTAAATTGGTAACTAATGAAGAATCTTTTTTAAAGTCTGATTTCCAGCTCCCTGTGGAAACTGCTCTGCTGCAAAATACTTTGTTTCTTGAGAAGATTGATAAGAAATTGGATCACCTTTCCTCTTCTGTAAACTGCAGAAATAAAGAAACTGTTAAAAGGTTTTCCTGAAATTTGTGGAGATATACCTACGATAACAAGTGAAGCTGAGTATAGCATTACATTGCAACCTGAAGTAACCCCAGTGAAAAGTGCACCATACCGCTTATCTCCCACAAAAGGAAATCATGAACAAGGAGGTAGATTTTCTTCTTCAGAGTAACTTTGCTGAATCTAGTAATAGCCCATGGGCCTCGCCATGTATTCTAGTAGCAAAGCCAGATGGAACACACAGACTGTGCACAGATTTCCGGTTATTGAATGAGGTAACTGTGTCTGATTCATATCCTTTACTTAGGATAGATGATCTTATTGACTTGGTAAGTAATTATAAGTTCATAACTAAAATTGATCTTCTCAAAGGATATTATTCCATTCCTATAGCTTTGGATGCAAGACCTTTTACTGCTTTTTTGTTACTCAGATGGTCTTTTCCAATATAAAGTTTTACCTTTCGGACTTAAAATGCACCAAGTATTTTTTCAAAGAGTGATGGATAATATAATAAAAGATTTACCTTGTGTTAAAGTTTATCTTGATGATATAGTTATTTTACAGAAACATGGGAGGAACATATTAATACTTTGAAGGCCTTATTCGAGAGACTCAGAAGAGCAAATTTGACAATAAATTTGGCAAAGAGTAGTTTTGGACATGCCAAATTGCAGTATTTGGGTTACGCTATTGGGAGTGAAGAAGTGGCCCCCGTCGACGCCAAAGTTGAAGCAATTCTACAGCTAGAGAGACCCACAAACCGGAGAGAGAGAAGTACAAAATTACTTGGCATGATTGGTTATTATAGGAGATTTTGTCCTAATTTTTCAGATGTGGTATCTCCGTTGACAGAGCTAACGAGTTGCAAGAAGAAATATGACTGGACTTCTGCTTGTGAAGAAGCGTTCTCAAAGGCAAAAGAGATTATTGGCTACCCATCCTGTGTTAAAGGCACCCGACTTTAATCAGCGTTCTTGTTAGAAGTTGATGAAAGTGAAGTGGGAGCCGCTGTCTTGCTGCAACGTGGCCCTCGAGACGTACTACATCCTGTGGCATATATGTCTCAGAAATTCAAAAACCCATCAGAAACACTACTCTACTATAGAGAAGGAAAGCCTTGCACTACTACTGGCTTTAGAGAAGTTCGAGGTCTGCCGCACTTGTCAGGAAGTCCTTTCAAGATTGCTGTGTATTCGGATCACCATCCTCTCAAGTTTCTGCGACGAATGAAGAACAAGAATTTTCGATTAACCAGATGGTGGCTGGTTTTACAACCCTACGACCTCGAGATAAAGCATATTCAGGAGGCAAAGATAACATTCGTTCAGATATCCTCAAGAGATGGTGTAGGATAGAGATTTGTTTTGTTGAAATCTCCAGATATTTCAACATAGGGAGGGTGTTATGTACCTGTATCTTTCAAATTTAGCTATCAGAGCTTTCTGCGATCTGTTGAGTGAACATTGCATTATTTTTGTTAGTTTCTTTTCTTTAGAATTTTTCTTTAGACTCCCTTAAGGTTTAGCTTTTAAGTTTACTTGGGATATTGCTTGCTGGCCTTAAATTGAGATCTTTTGGACTTGCTTTGTGTTAACATCTTAAGTTATTATTGAAACTGTAAGTACCTTCTTATTGTGTTCTTTGTGACACTAGTGAAGCCTTATTTATACATGTGATTATTTTATATGGGAACTTATAATTATTAAATTAGTTCTAAGTGAATTTGAAGTGAATTTTCTTATCCATTATATGATGTTTTTGGCTCTAGAATATTGAGTGTAACTTGTTGTGAGTTAGTCAAATTCATAACAATATATATATATATATATATATATATATATATATATATATATATATATATATATATATATATATATATATATATATATATATATATATTACATACATATAAACACACACATATACATGTACACACACACACATATATATATATATATATATCATATATATATATATATATATATATATATATATATATATATATATATATATATATATATTAATCAAAAACAACAAACACAATGTAATAACAAATAACATATTTAGCTTTCGGAGTGCCTTACTCCATCATCAGAATAATACACCACAAAACTTATAAAAGTAGCACAAAAACAAAAAATAATACACATGAAGTCATATCATGACATTTTTCTATAAGTTAAATAATTACACTTTGTTAATAAACGCATTTAAATATCGAACCCAACTTTCAAATTTTGTTACAATTAATAATATGGTGTTACCAATTTTATTATGGGGTGTGAGGTAAAATAACTAAATACTGATAAAATACTTGATATAATGTTTCTAACATATATTTAATGTAGCTGACGTTTTATATTCATTTAAATTAGGTTTTAAACTTTTTATGTAAAATTTGTAAATGCTTTCTAAAATGTTTTACGATTTATCATTTGGAGCATTATCTATAATTTTAAAATCTTTTATATTTATTTTATGATCATTTTTTACAGTGTTCCAGAGGTGCTGAGTAATGGAACACTAAAATGTCTAAAACAAAACCCATATTTACCGTTTTGGTTAAAAATAGCAATGGATTCTTTGTACAGTATAATAATGCGTCCGTCTCCCTCTGACCTCGGACCGGATATGAAAAAACCCGTTACATGCGGCAGCCCTCCCCTACCCCTCCCAAACTCCACCCTCCTCTGAGGTGACAACTAATTATGGCTGATACTGGATTCGTAAGATTTAAATTTTTAATAATAATAATATATGCATATATATGCCTGTATATATATACATACATAATATTACACCACCTGTCAAAATGAAAACTGTCATTACCCCTAGTGGGGTAATTTACCCCTATTTGGGAACCGCTGCTTTAGATACTCGAATCATATCTTGCAACGTTTTGTTTTGTGAGTCCAGATTCAACCCATATGCATTTCTTGATGGCTTCCTATCATGAGGCACTCGAAAATTAAATAAATCGAACCAGGTATCCACAAGGCAAATAAACTGGCTCGTGGTCTCCCAGTCCTCTTCTTAAAGGAGACCTTTGTTACCAAAGTACTGACGACATTTATATGTTTCGGACAGTAATTGCTCCGCTAGTTTAACATTCATGCGTTGCATGCCCATAACATTGATATGCTTTTCGGAAAGTTTATGTGCTGTCCGCAGCTCACTTTTGTTTCTCATAATTAACTCCCTGACTGAACCACAATGAGCAAACCTATCTCCCGACAAAAAAAATCCATGATCAAGGAAATTATTCCTAATGAGTTTTATTAGGTGTGGTGCATTGGCAAACACATGTATTTTTCTGTTATCATCTACTGAGTTAGAAAATGCAGAATTATTTGTATCAATGCTTAAGGAATTCCATAAACTGATATTTGTTGATCCTAAGTCATTATCCATGGCTACTACAGGAAACCCAGCTTTCTCAACCCGAATAATCAATTTGAAAAGGAGATCTTTTTCATGTAATTGGCGAAATTATAATAAATAATTTGTTTCCAGGAAGGCGTAAGTCCTTTAAACATCGCGCACTGTCCTTTGGATTTAAGATCAAAGTGTCGGTGCCTTTACCATAACTCCATATTTGTGCAACGATGCACTCGTCAAAGGAAATCACACACTGACGCTCGTGTTCCGCCATTGGCTCTGATTTGATTTTTAATAAGTTGATTACTGATTCCAGAATGCCAGGTTCTACAGCTATCTTACTTAACCAGCGATATAAAGTTGATAAAGAACGAAAAGGTAATTTCCACTCTCTTAAAATCCTATAAACAATAGCCCGGTCAAGGGGTGATCGATCTTTCGTATGCCTAAGTGGAATTTGGAAATGGTCAAGGCGCAGCTATAGGTCTGGCCTACGTCACGGTATGTACCTGCGTAGAAGAGGTCATATTTAGTGTCGGGGTTGAGAAGAAAGTAAGTCAGGTTCTCGTATGTGAAGAGCAGCCGTATTATCGCGTTTCTTAAAGTAGTATTGACAACATAATTTGAAGATTTTTGCCCGCATAGTTGAATTTATAATTGTCACAATCAGTTTTGTTAACTGAATGGCCTAATTTCCTCAAATCTTGAAATTTTCTATTTACTGATTGATCTGTTTACCCTTTTAACTACTGAATACAGTTGTTACACCGTGGGCTTCTTAGATATAAATTTGGTATTGCAAAGGGATTTTATACTGACTGCTTCCACCTGAATGTAAGTCATAGGTTATTACTCAATTTACACTCTATTTGCATGGGGCCACCTTTACTGGGGTGGCGGTGAAGCTGAAGTTCAAACCATGCTAAGCTGTCAAAGTAAGTAAGCAAAGACCAAATAACAGTTACAGCAGCTTCAGTTATCTACTTGCCTTGCAACTTCATTACGGAAAGAAAGGGTATAACAGACTAAAAGTACAAAAGCTACATTCATCGTGATGGTTAAACAGTAACTGACATAGAGATTAAAGGATTTGAGCTAAATAAAAAAGCAGATACTTGAGACAATCTTCAGTACTTAGTTATGCTACAAATTTACTTGCTTAAAGCACAACTACCGTTCAGTCTCTAGCTACTGATGTCTTGGTTATGCATGAACTTACAGGGTATGTAGACAAAACTTTTCTGTTAGAAGCGATGAGACCATCATTTCCTGAATGTTCCACCTGAATGTAAGTTTTTTATTACTCAATTTACACTCTATTTGCATGGGGCCACCTTTACTGGGGTCCTGAAGTATCTCAAACCATGCTAAGCTGTCAAAGTAAGTAAGCAAGACCAAATAACAATTCTAGAGCTTCAGTTATCTACTTGGTATTAGTTTTCTTGATCTTTCCGTGATGTACTTTTGTTATTCTGTATTTCCCTTTCTTACACTTGGATTGTTTTAACCCTTTCTTCCTTTACATATGAGTGCTTTTCATCAATAACTTAATAAATCAGAAGAAAAATAACAAGATGAAGAACCTGTAGATGAAATTTCCCGTCGATAACACAACGTAACAATTTTTTACAAAAGTTTTGTTTATTTTATTTTTGTTACTGTTTATTAATCACTTTTCTCTGCTGATTCCAAAAATGTAATTATTTTTTCTGTATCATCGACCGTTATAGAAATATATCGTCTTTCAATGTTATATATATTAATTTTTTTTATTCAGAACTGTTATATGTTCTGCTACCCAGTGAATATCTAATTTTCTCTTTGAGATAAATCAATTACTAAGTTCTGCTATCTTCAGGATGGCTACTAGAGGGTGTACAAATTCTCCAGATTCATTTTGCTATGTGTGGTTATTATATTGGAAAAAAATAGGTATTACATAAGATCGTGAAAGGTGCCAAATTGTGGATAGCGTACAGACTCTATTTCGGAATGCCCATGGGTGACCAGGACAAACCATGGGCCCCTCATGTGATATGTGGAAGCTGCCCATCTACTCTAGAAGGATGGTTAAGGGGTGCAGGAAGGAAAATGCCTTTTGCCGTTCCCAGAGTATGGAGAGAGCCGAAGAACCATCACGATGGACATCCCATCATCTAGAGCCCCTGTCCTTCATGATGGCACCTTACCAGTACCACAACCACCACAAAATGTAAGTATACTTATCATACTCTCCAAAAGTCTTACTTTTAATTAACTTGAACATTAAGTATTTACTAGCTATGCATTCATTTTCCTAAAGATGTATGGAATACTAACGTTGTTCAAGTCTTTGTTTAAGTTGCTGTATGTAATTATTTCTTTCCTTTCAGATGGAAGGGGCAATGGCTATTTCATCTGAAGAGCCAGCAAGTAGCAGCAGCCAAGAAATGGAGGAAGCTTTCGTATGAGAGATCACATATGGTCTCTAGTCAGGAAAGATGAAAGTATGCACTCTAGAAAATCTCGATCGTCAAAGCACTTCTGATCTTAAGAAAAGAGTTATCAAAGCATTTAAAGGGCAGAATTGTATTGTTTCTTTTTGTTCTAACTAATATTGTACTTCCTAAATACCTTTCAAGACATGAAAAAGTACGTATTGTAGTGTAATTATCCTTAGAATATTAGAATAGGTTGAACCAACATACTGCTGTAGAGAAAAGTTGGGTATAGAACGAGAAAATATGAAATTAAGAATAAATTAAAAACCATCGATATTACATCAAAACGAACGTGATTTTTGAATTCAGTGGCATAAAATACATATATAAACACCAAAAAATACAAATAAACTAAACATGTGTTACATTGTGATAATCAGAAAGAAAAGGGAGCCGCTTTTCCTAAAATTCGCGCAAACATTTCCTTCCATTGTTAATCCACAATGGCTATTGTGAAAGTAGGAAAACGGCAGAATGTAAACGTTTTATCTTACTTTGTCCGATATGCATCAGGCATAATTATGGGCGAGTGCTTGGAGATATGTATATTATTAGCAGCTGTTCATTTGGAAATAGAGGTGACTCCCCTTATTGTTCATTAACATTGCAGGAATTCTGACTTGCTGTGTGACGTCAAGAAATGCCTGCTCCTGATTGGTCGCTGATCTTGAGCGAGATTGAGGTGGCAAGTGTATATATATATACTGTATATATATAAGAGGAGATACCTGCCTTCATCAACCAAGCAATTTTCATACGGTGATAATACTGAATCGGCATAGCACACCTCTCTCGCGAACCTTTCCTTCAAACTTGTCGTTGTAAGTAACTTTTGTGGGAATGACGTAGAATAATTTTTCTTGCACATACCTTCTAAAAAAAAAGTGCATATTCTAATTTGACTCAGCTGTCACTATATTTGAAAATCATCAGTTTACATATAAATAATTTCCAACTAAAGTTAACCCTATTATACGTACGAATATTCCTATTTCAATGAAAAATATAGCAACATGAATTCACACGCTCCTGCCAGTAGTGTTATGCTTTATGCCAATGAAATCTAATATCTAACTCAATGGTTTCTTAGCAGTCATGCCATAAACTTAAGCAAGAAATAAAGTAACCGGGTAACCGAAAAGAAAATTATTGGACAAATTTTGTGAATATGCCAAAATCTTGGTTTCATTGATAAATGTATAAAAAAAATTTCGTTCCATGACCTGACTGCCTAACACAAGTAATTGCTATTTGTTATTACCAGGTCACAATGTTAAGTCACCTGTCCACCTGTCTACTCATAGCCGTGACGTTACTATCTCATATGTCTACGGCCAAACGGACGTAAGTTTGCATTCCTCATCTGTCAATGATTCCTCAACACGAACGGGTTGAATTAAGAAAACTTACACCAGTTCTCTGTAAAACTGATTGTGTTGCTTGAAGAGCTGCATTAGTTCATTTTCATGCTGGTTAACAGATATGATGAATCAGTGGAATCCAAATAGCAAGTAAAGGAACTCAGCCTCAGTCTCGTAAATTTATAATCCAATTCCTTCGAAGATGAGAATGTTTGGTGTATCTGATCATAGGTTAGCACTGCCTGGTCTTTTGCACGACTGCCCCGTGGCCTCAGTTAGAATATACTGTATTTAGAATACACTTATTAAGAGATCATTAGAATTCCATGAATCTAGGGAGCACTGTAGAGAAAAATCACCTTTTTAGTTTTCTGTAAAAGAAAACTATTGAGATGGCTTTGTCTGTCCGTCCGCACTTCTTTCTGTCAGCACTTTTCCTGTCCGACCTCAGATCTAAAAACTACTGAGGCTAGAGGGCTGCAAATTGGTATGTTGATCATCCACCCTCCAATCATCAAACATACCAAAATGCAACCCTCTAGCCTCAGTAGTATTTATTTTGTTTAAGGTTAAAGTTAGCCATGATCGTGCGTCTAGCAACGCTATAGGACAGGCCACCACCGGGCGTGTCTGAAAGTTTCATGGGCCGCGGCTCATACAGCATTATACGCTGTACAAAAAACTAGATTGCGTTTAAGAGACTTCGGCGCAATTTTTACTTTTTTTGTTTTTTACCTGATTATCTTCTTTCACTTCTATTTAGCTGTTTCACGAGTCTGCGCCTGAAAACCAACAGTGGTTTTGTGGAAAAAGACATCCCAGACTTCGAGATTTCTTCCTTCCTCGGCTTTTGCTCCCAGCCCAAGAAGGACTGCCCGGGTAGACTGCTCGAGGTGAGAGACAGCCGCGATTATTTTCTGTTTTCATTTACCAGTGGGGTTCTCACGGAAATCACTTGCCTAGGTGATTGCTGGTTGGTACAAAAACACTAATTAATTGATTGCCAGTTATAAATCCTTAGGAGATGACTTAACGTAATACATTTTCATAAATCGCTTATCCTATGTTTATAATGGATGGTATTTTCAAGTTTATCCCCTTCAGCGGAGATTACCTGAAGTAATAAAGTTTATTAAATGATTAGAGATTCTAGCATCAATCATTTGTCTTGAGACTTGAGGCAACAAATATCAATTAACTGGCTGTTAAAATGTCTTATGAAAAACCATCGTCCAGTGAGTTGACTCCAGGTAAAATGTTTTGTTTCATTAACCAATAATTGTCAAAACGATTTTTTTACCATATTAATCATTTGACAGTAACAAGATTCTCTTGCTGATGCCTTTTCTTGCGAAAGTTTCCTAAGAAATATTAATTTATTGAACAAATTATTACCGGAAGTGGGCGATATTAATCTAAAAATCATTCATAAAAAGATTCAAAGTTTTCAAGTAAATTCCTTTCCCTAAACAAGTACTGCTTCAAGCAATGGATCATCATTCCCAGCCGATTAGGCATTCGGAATTTAACTGCTGTTGTCTTCCAGGGTCTCGTTTTACTGCATTTTAAAAAGGAGTTCTGTCCTATGGAGTACCAGATAGATGCTCATAGGTTTGTTTTGCGATGGTTCAGTAGCATTGATGCTAACAGGCGGGTCACTTTCGATCCTTCTCATAAAGCAGCGTTGCCAGGTTTACACCATATTTAATTTTGTCCTTTAAAAGATTTTGTTCCCTCGTTCATTTCTGAAAACCTGTATGACCATTTATTGATTTCGTACCTCGACTAACATTTGTCATTTGCTGTAAAATTGAAATGGCAGTTATTGAATTATTTACTATGCGAATGTTTTTGTGAACACTCGTCCCATGAAACTGAAGTTATTATGGTATTCAAATGAATGCAGTAACGATGTTACCATGTTTGCAAAAAGGTGCACGAGTTCATAAACATTTTTCTCTTCTCCCTGAAAGCACGTCAGAAATATCTTTGGTCCAGACGTGAACCCGATGGTTGGTAGCACTGCTCGGAACATGTGCCAGCTCTTCGACAGTGAAATCCTGCCTACTGATGACCCGGATGTTGACGTCTTCTATAAAGTGAGCAGCTGTGGGAACGAGGGATACATGGTAAGGCGCGTTGTGATTTTAAATCGTTTAAATGAAGAGCAAGCAAGGGGGAACAATCACGTAAGCGAAGAGATTAAATAAGAGAGATCACATGAATTATCAAGATCTCTTGTGGCGGTGTCACGAGAGACGTTTTCTGGCATCTTTGAGCAACAGCATTTTGTCTCCGACCTTAGCTCCAAGTAGCCAGTGATTTTAGTGTATTGGTTACAAAATTGCAGTACCCGTTATCGTGTTTTGTTTTTGCGTAACTTCATGTAAAAGAGCATTTGCGACTGTACTTCTGAGCTTGTGCACGAAATAGATTGGCTTTTTGGTGAGAGGTACAGAGACAAAATTTTATTCGGGTGTCACTTTCTCTTCCCCTTCCCGCAAAACACTTTTGTAATATGATAATATTATGAATGTAGGTTGCTATAACTGTTGTAGTCTTTTAGAAGAATAAAACCTCTTATCAAGGTGGACATTATTGCAAAGCTAGCACTTTCGTTATAGATTTTAACAAAATTATAGGAAAATTATGATTGCGACCTCATCCCCTCCACAGGTAGCAGCAACATAGGAATGTACTAATGTAAGGTTTTTCATTCGCGTTCTTCGTGAATAATTAATATGGAAACGTTAAAAATGAAACCTTGTTATTTTCCAGGGCATAGGGAAACTTTGCTGCTTCAAGTGCACCGCCGGACCGTACACTTTCTTCCACCCCATCGATAACTGCGCCCCAACTGCAAGGCCTTCTTGGTGTCTCTAAGGGTTGAAGGGCGTTTCTTTCCAGTTGATATTTGTAGGAACTTGAATTGGAAAACAGTATAGAAAAACTCAATTTTGTCTTATATAAAAGATGAGTTTAAGTTATTCTTGACTATTTACGCACAGTACGAGTACTGTACATAGCTCTGGTGGGCAAGTTGCTAAATTGAGCCCACGAGCAGAATGTGAGAACTTAGTAATAAAATTGTGTGCACACCGCATTTGTTGCTCACCTGAGTGATGAAAATGAAAAGTGCGCAGCAGTTTTACTTGTTGACCATATTCACAGTGCAAGAATCAACACCATAAAAAGAAAAATGAATGCGAGATCATGGGCAATAATATATAATAAAACTATTAGGAAATAATAAGTCCTTTCTTCTTCATTGAATATTCATAATGTTTGTTGCCCCTAAGGGCACCGAAAAGGTATCACTCTCGTGCGCTCGTTCGCTTAGACAAGGAATCTTTTACCTTAGATCTTGCAAGAATTCTGACTGGGAACGATAAATGGTTAATAGTAACAAGCACATGTATTGGAGCCTCGATGGCTCGGTTGGTAGAAGCAGCAACCTCAGACTTCATAGAAGTCTGTGGCTAGGGTTCAATCCCCGCAGCCGACCAGTCAGAGAAGGCGGACACTTTGCTATCCGTGTAGACACCCCGGGATTACGTACGTAATCAACGGATAGGTTTGCTGAAAGCAAATGGGTGTTACAGACTAATACACACATAAAACAAAGCCACTCCAACATCTTCTAAAAAACATAACAGACACCTCACACGTCTCGGACTGCCGACCTACCCGCCAAGTTCTCCTCGCTGCTGGGAGAAAGGGAGATGGGGATTTGTCGAGGGTACGGCCTACCCCACCGCCAAATCAAAGTGCTTCAAAAGAAGGCATCATGCTTACCCCATATAAAAATGGAAAAAAAGCACGTTAAAAACGAAAAAAAAAGAAAAAAGTAACAAGCACATGTATTAAATCAGAAGCTGGATTAAGCACCAAAAATTAGTGCAAGTAATAAAAATTTTTAGACTATGAAATGAGCTGTTATATTCTCCCACAAATCTCTCTCTCTCTCTTTTTATATATATATATATATATATATATATATATATATATATATATATATATATATATAAAATGCATAGGATCATTTGAATGACTAACCTTCAATTGAAACACTTGATATTGCAGCCTAATATTGCACTATCATGAAAGAGAAAAATTATTATTGTAAAAGAATAAACCTGGTTGCATTAAAATGAAATAATTCTGAATGCAGCGAATGATCGTTGTTGGAAGACTGTTGCAACGAGAACCCTTTTGAGTTGTAACCCCTTCCCTTCGTCCAATCGTTGTAAAAATAAAACCAAGTAAAAAATGAGCCGGTCACTTCGGCGCAATCGAGTTTTCTGTACAGCGTATAATGCTGTATGAAACTATCGATGGACTGCAGTATGATACTCTCAGGACCCACTTATAAGTGGGTCCTGGATACTCTCAACTACGATCGGGCCGGCTCAGTTGCTCCCCAGATGCGGTCAAGTAAAGATCCGTCGGTGGCTGGCACCGCTAGCGGTGCTAAACGCACGATCCACAGCTAACCTTAACCTTAAATAAAAAAAAAAAAAAAAACTGAGGCTAGAGGGCTGCAATTTGGTATGTTTGATGACTGGAGGGTGGATGATCAACATACCAATTTGCAGCCCTCTCGCCGCAGTAGTTTTTAAGATCTGAGGGCGGACGGATAGACAAAGCCATATCGATAGTTTCCATTTACAGAAAACTAAAATTTAAAAATTCACTCTAGTCTCGTGGACTAAATCACAGATTTGTTTTCGCCAGCGTGCCCCAAGCCGAATTTTCTTTCGCCTTGGTAAGCAAGTTTTCCTCGACCCAGTAATTTAATTGGCTGATGCAGCACATCCCGATTCCGAGTGTCTAGGATTTGAGCTCCATTCCAGGATTCTGCGCATATATAACGTATTTAGAACGTGATTTGACCTAACCTTAACTTCCATCATAAATGCTTATTGCAACTCCGCCCTTTCTCTCTCTCTCTCTCTCTCTCTCTCTCACCCATCTATATAACAAAAAGAAGCAAAGGGACATTAAGGCGATGATAACAAGGATAAAATTTTTTTAAGGTCAGCGAACACATTAGACCCAAATAATTGCAAAAGCAATTATTTAGGCATATTCTGTGTCAATGGTTCTTTTCACAGAACATTCCTTCAGATTTCATGAAAATGATGTATTATTCGTCTCCAATTCTAAAATGTATCTGGACAATGTCCTTTCATTATAAGAGAGTTCCACTCCTTCAATGCCCAGATGTCCATTTCCTGACCGTATTTATACAGACACACACGGATTCAAGGCGAACAGCCTTCTGGCTCTATTCCCGGTATCCGAGTAAACAGCCACTCTGGAAATATATGAATCATGAATTATCATAAACTATCTGGTATTATATAGAAAAATATGAATAAAGATTTATTATTTCAGTGATTACAAAATGTCCTCTAATGTGTATTTTTATTTGCATTTTAACTCTACTGCACGCGTCGTTTTTGCTGTGAGCTTGAATGTAATTTTGTGTGTGCATATTTTGGGCTTCGTCGCAAGAGGACAGCACCCACGCTCGTGCACCGATACTTCGAAATAATTCACGAGGTTTCCCCACCCACCCACTAACTTGAGAGAAACACTGCACATTGATTCCAAGGTTCTCGTCGTTAATCTTGTCTCAATGAGTCACTCGGAAAATGTGTGACCTTTTAAAGCGTCAGTCACCGGGAGAGTACGTGAAGTTTTTCACTTCGCAAAGACAGAGAGGTTTTTCCATGCCATCAATATTTCCTCCTTATTTCCTCAAACTTTCCTCCCTAAGCGTCAAATATTCATGCGAGATTACCCATAGGGACGAGTGTCGCTTTCATCGCCGCTGCGTTAATCATCCGGAGAAGAAAGTATTGACTGATATGTAAAGTTTTGAAGCATTGATGTGTGACCTATGATAATCAGTAGCCACTGGTCTTTATTACCTGGATAATAATCGATGCTGGATTGTGATTGGCCACATTGAACAAGAGGCCGAGTGTTATTGATATACTGTATTTGAAATGTGTCATCCCACAGACTGTATACGAAACTGGCGTAATTAATTATCAGTAATGAGTATTCACTGCTTGGTGAACAATAATCATTGAATGAAAAGACGATCAACTGGGGAACCAAAAGCAAAATGAAACTATATATAGCACCAATAAAGTCTAAGGTAATAACTCGGGAATGTGGAGACAGGGTAAAAGAAAATAGGGAATATTGATTCTGGAATACTGTTTACTATGAAAGGAAAATGTTCAGAATATATATTCCTTCAAAAAATACTAAGTAAGTATAAGAGCTAAATGATAACAGGGAAGAAACGGTTAAAAAAAACTTTTCGACAAAACATTTAGTTTTCCTGTGAATTCCTTTGTGGCTGGATCAGAAATAACTAGCGTTCCCCATCGAGATCCAGAATCAACTTCACTACTTAATATCATATATATATATATATATATATATATATATATATATATATATATATATATATATATATATATATATATATATATATATATATATATATATATATATATATATATATATATATATATATATATATATATATTTTATATATATATAATTTTTTATTACTCAAGTATATATATATATGTATATATATATATATATATATATATATATATATATATATATATATATATATATATATATATATATATATATATATATATATATATTATATATATTTATTTATTTATGTGTATATAAAGACAAAATCCAAAAGAAAGAAAGAGTCTGCTAAGTAAAGGACGACCGTCGAAAGGCCTCTCACAGCACTCCAGTGTTTCTCTTTCCTTCGTGAATTTTTCCTTATTTATATATCCATCACGTTCCATATTTTCGTGATTCAGTTTATATATATATATATATATATATATATATATATATATATATATATATATATATATATATATATATATACACATATATTTATTACTTGATCTGGATGGGGGAACGCTAGTTATTTCTGATCCAGCCACAAAGGAATTCTCATGAACACTAAATGTTTGTCGAAACGTTCTTTTAACCGTTTCTTCCCTGTTATCATTTAGCTCTTATATTTTCGGTGTTTTTTTTTTAAATAGAGTATTAACTTAGTATTGTTTTAATGATTATATATTCTGAATTCCACTTCCATTGTAAAAAGTATTCTAGAATCAACATTCCCTATTTTCTTTTACCCTGGTCTCCACATTCCTGAATAATAACCTTAAACTTTATTGGTGTTATATATAGTTTCATTTTGTTTACGATTTCCCAGGTGCTGTTCTTTTCATTCAATGAGTATTGTTCCCCAAGCAGTGGTTACTCATTATTACTGATAATTAATTGCTGATAAGTTATTAAAGCCAGTTTCGTATCTTGAGTCTGTGGGATGACACATTTCAAATACAGTAATTTAATAACATTCGGCCTCTGGTTCAATGTGGCCAATCACAATCCAGCATCGATTACTATACAGGTAATATATATGTGTGTATGTATATATATATATATATATATATATATATATATATATATATATATATTATATATATATATATATTATATATATATATATATATATTTTATATATATATATATATGTATATATACATATATATATATATACATATATATATATATTTTTATGTATATATATAGTATATATATATACACATACATACACACACGTATATAAATTATATATATATATATATATATATATATATATATATATATATATATATATATATATATATATATATATATATATATATATATATATATATATATATATATATATATATATATATATATATATATATATATATATATATATATATATATATATATATATATATATATATATATATATATATATATATATATATATATATATATATATATATATATATATATATACTTGCTTGAAATTAGAGGGGCCCCCTCCACAGAAAAAATGGAAAGTTATGAAGTTTTCTGCTATAGCCTAGCTCCAAGTACATTATTTTAAGTTTCTATTAAGCTATTTTTCATTTTGCATTTCTTGTATTTTCAGACTGAGTGACAGTTAGATACAGCCAAGGCTAACAACTCAGAGGAAATCAGATGGATTGACCGAATCTGGGCTATAACCTTCAGAGAGACCAGGGATGCTGGTGCATCTTTCTTTTCACATTCCTGGATAGCTATATACATTAAAAGAGATGAATCTTTTGTTAAAAGAAACTAGAACAAAAACCCATATGACTGTCATTGCGAAAAGAGTGAGACTCTTGGAAGGCCTGAAGTCCTTTCTCAGGAGTCAAAAGACATCATAGCTGAGGCAGTGGGTAGACCAAGAAAGTCTTTACATAAATTGGCGCTTGAACTAGAAACAAAAAGGGGAAAGAAGAGAAGTTATAGTGCTGTATATCCTGAGTTGAAAAAATCTGGTATCAAGCCATTTCATGTTATCAGCAAGCCCAACATCACTCAGCAACAGAGAGAAGACCGTGCATGGTTTTGTGGTTCAATTCTTAAAGAATAGGATGAAGCTGACTTTCTCCTTGTTGCCGCATCAGACGAATTCTTCATTTACATAGTCAGGAAGCCAAATCATAAAAATGACATCATTTGGGCTGCAAAGGTGGATGATATCAGCGATGACGTGCGCTATTGCCAAGTTGTGAAATTTCCTGAGAAACTGTGCTTACTGGTGGAGTATTTCCTTTCCTCAAAGATCCTGAAAATGTGTTATCTGTTGAAGAAGTCACATTTTTGCATGATGAGGCACCATGTTTCAAGGCTCTTCAGACACAGGAGCTGCTTCGAAACAGTGGTATCGATTTCTTCTTGTCAAGTGAATTTCCAGGTAGCTCCCCTGACCTTAATGTGTGTGAATACATTGGTAGTATCTTAAAGGATCGTGTTGAAGTGCGCACAGTGAACTATGATGGTATACCAAGCCTCGACGACCTGTGAAGGGAGGTGGCCGAAGTGCTCAGGGAAATGGAGTTTGAGTCTCAGCTTTTTTGCAATTTGCTGAAATCATATCCCTCAAGAATGCAGGCTGTGGTACAGACAGATGGAGGACACACAAAATATTAAATACTCAGAGAGAAACTTTAATAAATACCTGTTCTGAATTACCTTTGTTTTCGTCCATATCAATTTTAGTTTATGCTGTAGGGGGGTGGGGCTCTAATTTCGAAACACCCTGTATATAACACATAATAAGCTACAAATCTCGTTTAATATCCAATCACTATATCTTGGGAATAACTTTAATCGATAGAGTGATAAATGGTGTATATATGTGTATATATATATATATATATATATATATATATATATATATATATATATATAAATATATATAACCCACTATAGTATACTATATATAAATTACGTTTACACTCAGTATACTATATATATATATATATATATATATATATATATATATATATATATATATATATATATATATATATATATATATATATATGTCTTTGTGTAAACTTGTTACCATTTCGAGGACGTTTATATTTTCTTAAATTTAAAGACAATATTCGAATTTCTTGGTTAAGGACCTGTTTTGGGTTTATGAGTCTGATTTGGTATATATGGGTTAAACGGAGATTTTTGGGGGGTTTGATTTAATCTTAAGAAATTTAGTGCCTCAAGCACTTTCGGCCATTCACATCTTCAGACTGTGAATAGAGGGAGTTGGGCTAATTAAACAGCAAGATAAAGAGATCCAGAAAATAATGGAGGTGATTTAAAGGAGGAAATGGAAGAAAACCCAACAGTTGTACAAGAATTAATAGCTAAAGGTTGGAGGCAAGACAGAAGAAATGCAGCGAGAAAGGAGGTAAATTAAAAGGCAAAAAAGAGAGTGCAGGTAGGGGGCCGAAGGGACGCTTCAAACACCGTTTAGTAATGCCTACTGCACTATGCACCACGTGAGAAGCACTGACGACACTGCCCTCCGGAAGGGGGGACTTTACTGTGGATTTTCTGTCATTTTTTTTTATGACATTGCCTTCATTTTGTATAATGATTATTTTCAAATTTACTTATCCTGATACTGAGGAGACCTACATTCAGCTTTTCATGAACAATACCCTTGGCTTTGATTTTCCCATCGAAAACGTCATTTCAGGCGATTTGCGATTTCAACGGACTGTTGTCGCTGACAGAAGTGAGGAGGCTGGAATGGTGTTCCCGAAATCTGACACTGGAAAATACAAGTAGTATTTTACAGAGGATCGTGTACCTTAGTATTTTTGTCTCTGTCCCAACAGGACGATTCTCGTTGTTTATATTTATTCCACCGGATTTCCCGATCATCTGAATGGTGGTGCCGGCCTAAGTATACTGGCCTTTCTGCGTGTTGCTTTTCTATTTTGTAGTTTTTAATTTTGATCTAGTTCCTACTTGTTGGTTTTATTTTCATATTCTGGGCTCCCTCAGAGCATTCAGCATGAACCAGGTCATCTGCAAACTGATTCATTATTGTCATTTTGGATTGGAGTTTGGGTGGTCGCCGACGTGAAGAGGGCAGGTCCAGGGAGGGGGGATAACTATGATACCCCGACCTTGGGTATGGTGATTTGAGGAAGCTGTAAATTAATGTGATAAAATCTAGGAATTCGTGGGGGTGGGGCGGGGGTGTGCAATATGATAATCCAGCCTTTATACCAGACTGTTTCATAAGCTTTCTTTATATATCTAGTGGCAATTGTTGTTGTTTTGTCAGCGTTGCTTTAGATTGCTAAGTTGATATGCGTAAAAGCACGTTTTGCTCTGCAGTGTTGCCGGAAGGTAAAATTGCTCTGTAAGACAATAGGGTGTTGTTTGCAACTTGTGTGTTGTCTTTTCACGACTTCCGGACCGGGAATCTGTATTGTCAGTGCCTTCACGTGGCGCACTGTAGTAATTACTAAAGGGTGTTTCCTGAGGCCCCTAGCTGTACCCACTTTTTTTTTACTTTACCTCCATTCCTGTTTGCTTTCTTCAGTCTTGCTGTCCAACCTCTCTAGCTATTAAGCCGTAGTGCAACTGCGGTGTTTTCTCCCAGTTCCACCTTTAATGCCTTGTACTTCGTGTCCTCTATTTTCTGTACTCTTATCGAGAGGACTGGTGTCACCTTTTCCTGATTCACGAAGGAAGGTCATTCTTATCTTTTTCAGTAAAGAGGGGGGAATGCCATGTGCAGATAATTTTTTCATAAATGTAATTTAATATTCCTTCGCAATGACCAGGAAAGTGTTTAAAGTGAATGATTTTGATTCCATTGCAACGAGGTGCATTATTTCTAGGCTCTTCATTTATTCAGCTCTGCTTTTGAGAAGACGTTCTCTGAGAAGTGTCGAAGGTATTTCCTCACGGTTTAGGGAGGGTTTCTTTCTCTAGAATCAACCTTCCGGCACTTCTACTTGCTATCTTAGAATTTTCCATTTCTCGTTCATTATCCCCCTCTTAATGGTTTGTTACATGGTCATTAACAATACAACTTCCTCACACCAAACTCCCTGAAGAGATTAAGGTTCCCATATGAATGGTAGTTTCGGAGTATGTGATGGTGCGGGAATGGTTCATGTTTCGTCTGCTAGGTAAATTTGTAATGTTTGACTTTATTTATGTGAGAAGGTATTTGAGAATTATTCAGAGTTCAGGAATAGAGCTTTGTGAGAATGATAAGCCTGGGAGGGGATTCTGATGGTCAGTCTTGTAGTGCTCTCTCTCTCTCTCTCTCTCTCTCTCTCTCTCTCTCTCTCTCTCTCTCTCTCTCTCTCTCGACGAGCAGACACTGTTAAGTTTCAAAGTAGGTAAGACGAATGAGTGTAGGCTGATCGACAACTTTTCTTCATTAATATGCAAGGCCGGAGTTCATTTCGTAATCAAGAATTTACGTCTTGTTGCTAAGAAGACTCGGGAGACGAGGCCGTGCTTTTGCCGGTATTGTTGCTTGCTGCCCTCAGCCTCCTCACGGTGGCTGGTCATTCGCTTTTTACATACCTACACAGAAGGCTCATCAGCTCGAGTCGAATCCCCCTCAACACGCCACGGTATACACCTACTGCACTTATGCGCACTTTTGCGTGTCCAGGGTATTAAGGTCGTCCCTTTACATTACCTCTTTACACCATCTACATAACGTTTTCTAGGGCATTCTGCACTCTACCCTCTTAACACTTCTGATTTGTGGCCTCTTTTCACTCAGCTATCATACTTAATTCATTGCACATGACCATTCCACCAGAAAAACACTGATCCATCTTTTCAGCTGTGCTAAACTTTTTTTACCACCGCTACTACACTACACCTCCCTCACTCTTTTTATGCCAAATATACAACGCAAACATTTTACGCCAATAGGTTCAACCCTGTTTTTCATTTCACGCAACATTCATACTTCGTCCATAAAGGAGAGTTGGTTCAACAATCCCCTCATACATTTCCCTTAACTTCCACCGGCATTGCCCCCTAAAGGGGTGTGGTGCCGTCAGTGCACCTCAAAGCGGTGCGCTGCAGGCATTATTTGAGATTCTTTTCAGCGTCCCTTTCAACCCCTTTCATTCCTTTTACTGTACCTCCGTTCACATTCACTTTCTTCCATGTTACTTTTCACCCTTTCCGAATAATTGTTACATAGAGCAACTGCGTGGCTTTCCTCCTTTTACACCTTTACAGCCTTTTTACCCTCAATTTCCCTTACAGCGCTGAATGACCTCATAGGTCCCAGCACTTGGCCTCTGGCCTAGATTTTATATTCCATTCCATTCCACCGACGTATCAAGCTCTTTCCAGTCTTTTGCACATAGCTGGTCTTTTTCCTTTCTTTAACTAAATCTGTGACTCATTTCCTGCCATTATCCATTCCATGTATTCCCAAATAACTATATGAATTAACCTCTTCCATTCTTCAACATCTATTTTACATTCATTTCTCCCTCTTCCTGATTTCCAAAGTTCTTCATAAATTTATTCTGGTTCTATTGTCATCTCAACTTCACTGTTTCCAAACAATTTCCAAACAATAGTTTTTGTGGTGTCTCTTCATTCTTCACAAACAACAATATATCATCTACATACAGCACCATTTAATACGCTATTCAAGGCCTTTTCCTCTCACAAAAATTGAACGCACATCTACTGTACTTTTTCTGACTTCTCTCATCACTCTGTCTGTAAATGGCCATGGATAGAAAACACTTATTCCTTAGACCTACGTTCATATCAAACCAGTCATTCTTCCAACAGAATATCCTAACAAATACTTTGTTTCAACTTAGAAACTTCAAATCGCTCACAACAAAACGAATTTCTCATGTCCTCAAACAAATTTCACATTTCCTCTGCCAAGTCCACTCTATACCTTTTCTAGGATGATGAATGCCACATACAGTTCTTCTTCTTTTACTTTCGAACTTTTAAAATATGTTTCATGATGAACACTTGATCACAACACCCTCCTCCTTGTCTAAACTCACACTGTTCTTCCTCTATCTGTCCTCCTGTCACCAGTCTTGCTTTTTCCGTCAAAATCCTACCTTAAATTTTAAGTGGCTATAACCGTTATATTTGACAGAATTACATTAAAATTTATTCTCTGGAATCATTACTTCCCTTCTCATCACCTTGGAACCTTTCCCTCCTCCAGACTTACTGTACAGTGCCTCACAAATCGTGGACGGCCACACGATCACACTGTCACTTCCATACCGCAGCATCTCTCTTGTAATCCCATCATCCTCTTGTGTCTTTCCGTTTTTAACATCTTAATTAGCCTCTACACTCAACAGTGTCTTCCTCAGGCATTCTTAAAACTTACACTAACCCCTTTTAACTTTTGTAGCATTCAACTCTGCCTTTCGTATGTCTTCACATGAAACTCACTTGATCGACCTAGAAATGAATTCACTTCAGACAGCATCAGTTCATTTACATTTTTTACTTCTCGGAACACAACTTATTCTCCCTAAAGTTCTTGTCCACTTTCACTCTTCTATTTCAATTACTTTCCTTCTTTTCCACCTTTTCTTCTTGGCTACCCTATCTATCTTCTCTTCTGACACGGAATTGCATCTCAAATTCCATTTTTTCTTTCTCTGAACTTTCCATTTTCCCAGCCCACACCCCACTGCTTTTATTTTTCTTTCTTTCTTCCTATACAAATAAACACTCCCTGTTGTCAAATGACCCCATTACAGGATACTGCAAACTCCTCATCTACTTCTTCCAACTCTTAGCCTAATATGATACTGCTATCGCACCAATTATTTAAGCTGCGTTAGTGACATCCCATACACAAGAGTATGGGACACACCTAAACAGATTTGCTTCATGCCACAACCTTTCCTCTTGGGAGTCACAGTGCTAGAGCGAGTCCTTAATATAGTGATGTATTCCAAAACGCATTCGGAGTTTTTACTAAGATCTTGATTGCAAAAAGCAAATGTGTCATTCTTTCGCAGTTGAACTGAAGTTTGTTAACATAAGATAAAAGATAGTGAACGAAAAAAATTGCAAGTCTCATACTCGTACATATCTTTGTTTTCATTTGTTTGCATTCTTGGAATATACGAGAATTATTTCGCTCTGTTAGTGAACTCTTCAGGGTTTTCTTCCCACCGCGTAGCTATCACGATATGCTAATACGCGACGCGAAGGAGAGGGGAGAGGGCATCTGTTGTAAGTATGTATGTATGTATGTATGTATGTATGTATGTATGTATGTATGTATGTATGTATGCATATATATATATATATATATATATATATATATATATATATATATATATATATATATATATATATATATATATATATATAAATATATATATATAAATATATATACACACATAACAGGTGCCCTCTCCCCTCTCCTTCGCGTCGCGTATTAGCATAGTGATAGCTACGATATGAGGAAGATAAACCTTGAAAAATTCACTAACACAGCGAAATAATTCTCGTATATTCCAAGAATGCAAGGAAATGAAAACAAAGAAAAAAAATCAGAACAAATAATTATTTAAAAAAAAAAAACTCACATACATACGCACCAAAGGAAAGCTTTGTTTTCATGATACACTCCTTCCCTCGATACAGTGAGTCAAAATGTTTATATAAAACATTTACAAGAATTAAAACCAAGGGATGTCGAAAGTCAATACCGAAGTGACGGCCGCCAACAAGCCAAAGGCGAATCGATGACTTTTCGAAGAAGCGTCTGAATGAGATGGTTCACCTCACTCACCTGCGGCATCTTCCTGCGGAAGGACGGAGACCTCTCTCGCTCCCTCTCCTCAGTTCTTGAATCCAGGGATAACCTTCGGTTAGTGGTCCTGTTAGGTTTGTGCGGTTCTGTGTACTTCTTCGTTCATGTGACCTTCTTCATGTTTGCACTGGAGTGTCTCTGTGATCAGGTTTCTTGATTTGATATGCGGTCTAGATTTCTTCCATTTACTGTCCTCCTGGGTATGCACTAATGAAAGGAATTTTCTTCAGACCAGTCTCTTGTTTTGGGGGAAAAATTCCAAAAGGTGGCATTATTATTATGCATCATTTCGAATGGTGCAAATTACTGTCTGCCTTTTACTTATCATCCCATCATTTTGATCTTTTCTCATCTAGCTGTCCTCTGACTTTTAAAATTTATCTTGCTCTAAATTTTACATAAAACTGAGGAACACATACTTTTGATGGTCCTTTAGAGGTACTTTAATATTAATAATAATAATAATAATAATAATAATAATAATAATAATAATAATAATAATAATATGGCCTATTGGGCCCGCCGTAAGATATGCATGAGACTTGTAATTTCTTTCGTTCACCACCTTTTACCTTATTTTAGTAAGATGTACATAAACTGATCTGCTTCATGCCACACCCTTACCTCTTTGGCGCATTGGTACCAGAGTTTCGCCATTTACATAGTGGTACATTCGAGATGAAGCTTGTCTTTCTAAACTGACTAATTTCTTGATTACAAAAACAAAGTGCAATTCTTACGCAGATGATTTGAAATTTGGCGAAATTTGTTGCTCACTATATCTATAATTGAAACGATTCTTCCCTGGCATATTCCGTAGGATTTAACGCTTAAAGCCAATAAGACCCTAAATTCACGAAAAAAAAAAAGGTTCATAGCATAAGGGTGACCGATTTTTTATCACTGACGAGGAGGCAGAAAAATCAGCCGCTTGAGATCAGAACGAAAAACTGCACAGAACCTTCATTCTTTATCTATTATTCCTAAAATAAAGAAAAGTGTCTTTTCCATTACCAACGAACGACCTCACCTATGCATGTGAATGTGAGGACATAATTATGAAAGGGTGCTAAAATTAATGAAAAAATAGTAGACGAAATCTTGTACCATTTAATCTTATTTTACCGAAGAACTCTATCTACATTGTCTTTCTGACGTTTTCTCCTGTTTTTGAGAATTCAACTGGTCATAGTCATATGATCGAATCTACCGAAAACCAGGGCCAATGGAAGGAGAAACTTAATACAAGTTTATAAAAAAAAAAGTCCTCACCAAACCTCTTAACGGAGGAACAGTTATAGAAATCGGGGAAAACAGAAGAGAAAAAACTGCGAAGCTTCTGAGTAAAGCAGCAAAATGACTGGTCACTGAGACGGAAATACCCAGTTTTGCCGATTTATATGAAGTAAATGCAGGCTACTGTGGTCTGGTTGCTGTAGGTACCAGAGCTCCCCTTACTGTGTATCTCTAAAGGCGGTCCTGCACTTTCTCGTAGTTCTGTACACCTGTAAACTTCTATCCTAACCGCAGACACAGATGCTTCTCTGCTGTACCTACAGTAAACAGGTTTTTTTTTTTTAATCATTCTTCCGCGCACTTTTCCAGGGACAAAAATGATAAGGTTCTCTTCCACTGTTCTAGGTTTTCCTAGATTAACTACAAAATGTAAACCGAATAGTTTTCCTACGCCCTTTCATATACTATCATTGAACAGTTCTCTTAAAATGTACCTCAGTTGATCTGAGCCCTATAGAATACTGCTATTACCTCGTTCCGGTTCACTATATGCTGATAGGATTATTACAAGTGCTGGGCAGCAAAAATGAATGCTTTCGCATAAATCGTGAAATACAGATCGTATATTTCTACATTTTTACAATAATGTAAAAATTCAGGGTAAATAAATTTTACATTTTCATCATAAGAAAGAAAAAAAAGAGCAAAAGCACGGAGAGAGAGGGGGTTGGGAGGGGGAACTGAGTTCTGTAGAAAGTTGAAAACTGTAAACGTTGAATTTGTGTGAATGATATTCGAATCATAGTAGATTGCGACTGATTGAGAAATATATCACTTTTATTCCCATTTCATTTTAGGTTTGAATCATTGAAACTGAATAAAACAAAAGGTATCACAAAAACTCTATTTCGCTCAAGATATGCTCAATTGAGTTCTCTTTTTAATATATATCATGCGGGAAACGTTGAATAATGAAGAAGCCATTGGGAAGAAGAGAACGTTAAGTACCTGAGGTGATATACAGTAGTTCCAACAGCAACAGAGCTTTTTTGTGTGCGTGTGAGTCCTTTTACCAGATCACATCTTGACTGGCTGAGGATTGTAGGTCAAGTTGAAATACATATTCTTTGAGAGCCAATATCGTTCTTGCGAATCCAATATTTTCCATAATAGTTTATTCTTTTCTTGCATTTCAGATTCTTGCATTTATGGCGCCAATGCGTCTCATGGCCGTTAATATTCCTCATGCAGGTAAGTCGTTCCATATATCTTTCCTTGTCTAGTAAATATCGGTTTTAGAATTAGTGGTAATGACGCCAGATAACTGACAATCAGTCATGGTCATCAGAGATGATATTGATTTAAAAAATACTTGTACCTACACGCAAATCGAAGGGAGAAAGAAAAAACTACGACAGTTTTATAAAATTCCAAATCCTGCTGCGGAAAGAGATATTTACCTGTGAGCCGCTCTTCTAGAGGTAAACGAGAAACTTGCACAAGAGAACGTAATTAACGTCATTCTTTTTAATATGCTTGTGCCCTTCTCCTCTTAACCACATGCTTTCTTCGCCTCCAGTTCTGTTTTTGGTGATCGCGTCGCTGCGCCTGGCGTCCGCAGGACATAACCAACACTTCTCCAGGGTGCATCGAGATGCCCCTGCCGAGTTGACTTTCCGACGCTACCCTCAAACGTTAGTGCAAGTTCATTTCTGTTCAGTGACAGACAAGATCTTTATGTTTCTTTCGTAGGGTCATTATCTTCCTTGGCAGTAAAGCACAGCTCTGTTATAACACTTTCTGTCTGTTAAAATGAAACACGATTTACAGTGAGCCACTGCTCATTAATAACCATTATTTGTATATCTGACCTTACAAAGAAATTAAATGGTTATTTAATTGTTCAGGAATGTTTCCGCCAGAGAAGTGCAAACTATATTATCGACCACGGGAAGCCTGAAAAAGAGATATATACAATTTCTCTATGGAGAAGGGTATGAAGGTAAGAGGACACCGGGAAATTTGATCGTGAATTGCACAAAATGCAGCATTTTTTCGAATTAGCGTTTCCCACTCGCTACTAACGGGAACTGAGATTCTCATTCCAGTTGAGATTCTACAAGGATTGAC
>NC_089748.1:69951649-69969149 GCF_040412425.1 Macrobrachium rosenbergii
ACATGTAAAAAGCTATGAGTTATCAGTATTTTAATCTGAAATATTACTGGTTTTTTTTTTAGAACAGAACTCTTCTCTTAAAAACTTTTGGTTTTGGAAATGTGTATGCAGGCATCACAAAATGTCAGCAGCAGAAAACAAAGATACAATACACCTTATTAATAATGATACTTAAAGGAGAGACAAACTTGTTAAGATACATGTGAACAATTACTGGTTAAGGAGAAAATAACACGAAATGCAGACAACAGCAGATTTCAAAAGCAATAAAATCAATTTCTAAACCAAATCAGGACGTCATGATATCACAGTTTTTTGTATGCTATTGAAAGGAAACCCTGACTATTACAGATTCAAGCGCCTAGCCAAATGGACCAACGCGGAAGACATAGAAAAGAAACGTCTCCCGGAACCTCGAAAGTATAGTGTGAATGGACGTCACATGACAGTGGGAGTCAAGGAATCTTTACTGTCTCTCAAGATATCCAAAGCCCACGCCGACAGAAGTGTGGAGCTTGAATCAGGATTAGATGTAGCTATTCTTAACACTCTTAGTGCCTCATTAAATTTCACGTAAGTAATTCGGTGTACTGTAATTAAGTTGTAGGAAATCATCGGAGATAGACAATTTTCCATATTTTGGGAAATAACGCTAAAGTTTTATTTTATTCTTACGGAGAAAGCTTTATTTACTTATAATATTCTAAAAATGATTGTACGAATGCATTGTACATGTTAGTGGATAGATAATGATTCAAAAAGCATCTGAAATTCTTAGCTTTTTCTTAATTTTTTTGGGGCGGCCGCCTATATTGAACAAGAAAGCATGTTTTAACATTTTAGAAACACTATGTATAGTTTCTCAAACACCAATAACCATTAAATCATTAGGTGTTTGAAATCAATTTATCATGGAAGCTGAAGAGCTAATGTACCATAAAACTGGTGTGTGTTAGTGCACCAACTATTTTCAGAATTCTGGGACCTATTGATATTAACCGTACATCGAGTCTGTACTGGTAATTCAAAATCATTTTACTGTTTTTATTACAGTACCTTGAAAAAGACAGTCCAGGGTAATGTACATTTTGTGCGGAGAATTACCATTTTATAAGTACTAGGACAACTTTTAAAGAATGTCACTGTTTCACCTCCTAGAATAATTGGATACAAGAAAATTTAATTTTAGTTGGAGATGCAGTTTTCAAGCGGCAACTTGTGAGTTTTTTCAGATACTACCAGCAACCCATCCCTTTAAAAACAATCTACAGTTACAAAATGAAAACATTATTGAGCATTATCAAAACTGCCACGCTGTTTTGAGTCATGAATCATATGCAAACGTACACGTTCCTTGTGCCATCTGGTGTGGGTTGGGTCCTCCACTAAAACACTGATTTCCAGACTCTAAAGTCTTTAAGTAGTCAGTGATTCAACTGGAAGACCTTTGCAAAGTCCCTTGAATTTATGGATAAGGGACCAATGCCGTAGAGACGTAAGAGTAGTGTAACTATTGAGGATCTTAACAATGTATTTAGGGATGGGGATAAGTTTGAAACTGAAATGGGAAAATGAATCCATGTATATTACAAAGTCAAGCTCCTTCTAAATTTAGATTAGTCCAGCTTTCCTTGAAAAGGGGATTTTCTTTAAAATAAAGTATCATTATATTTTCAGTGACTTGATTCTAAACTTTCCCTGTTAAATATGTACTCGTGGCTTCGTTTTATGTTTTTTCTAGAATTTGGAAATGAACAGACCTCTCTATAAACAATATTAATAGGTTTGCGTAGTACAAGCAGTAGTAAGTGTACTTAAGAATAATCTCTACATAAAATCGAATTCTTCCAAAACTCAAACTCCTCTCAGAACAGATCGCTCAAAGTTCCTCTATCTCTTGTCATTAACTACAACTACAAACAAATCTATCAAAATAAACTTAAAGTGGTTATCAGGAAGCTTGGAAACATTGTAGGACCCTCAAGAAACTTTTATCATTTGCTTCTCGTTATAGATGCATCAAACAGGATAAAAAAAAATCTTTTAATTAATTCCAACTGCATGCTGTTTTCTTTAATAAGAATGTTCACTATTAGGTTTACTTTCATGCAGTGAGCTTTTAAAGTAATCTAAATCATTATTTTCCAAACCGCACTGTTGTCGCGTCAGAAACCAGACAATTATTTCCCCCTATAACCTTCCTGTCTTTTGGAATCTTTATTTTTTACCATCTGCCCTTTTAATCACTTTGAATAATGTTCGGTTTCTATTACAGGTATAGAGCAGTCTTACCTCCGGACAATCTTTGGGGAAACCCTCAACCAGATGGAAGAATCACGGGAATTATTGGTATGCTAGCCAGACGCGAAGCCAGTTTTGGAATTTCAGCAATGGTTAGTACAGGTATGTCTCTTCCTAACAGTTTATTGTGTTCTAAAATTTTTGCTTTCTCTTAAAAAACTGTTGGATTTCTGCACTGGCTGAAATTAAATATTCTCCATCAAATATTTATCAGATTCCATACAGTTTTCTTTCATCAACTGCAGTCAGAGTTTTGGAATTTACTATCAGGAAAGAATATTTTGTTAGATAAACTTTTGGTACCGTTCGCGAATGAAACGTTAAAGGTCTACTTTAAGGCTTAAAGGGCCAGGCTCACCTACGCTGCAGCAGTTAGACATTATCCCTCCTTTTCTATCTCCGTTTACTGAAAGTGAGCGACCAGAAACTCGTGTTGCCATTTTACTTTTGGGCTCATTTGGTCAGATCTAGAGACATCGCATTTCTGGAGGAGCGGGCTGCTCTTCAGTGTGTTCTGTAAAACGTTTGATCAGTGAAGTTAAGCAAGGATGAGTCTGGTCAACAAGAAATCCACGAGTAGTTGGCATAAAAAACATGACTATCGTTGAGGCAGAGTGTGGGGCTGACAGCCTCATTCCAAAAAAATTATATGAGCTTCAATATTTCTAACTTCCTTAAAATGATAAATAAGTCACAGATTCTGATGGGTCATTATGAAACACCATACAGCGAGCTGTCAGACTTCCAATACTTCGCCCATTGTACAACCTTGCATTAAGAGAACATTACCCAACCTCTACTCTAGTAAAGGCTGTGGAAAACGCCGATACAGCTCTCGACTGACATCAGCTGCAAATAATGGATATCCTTTTCATTCAGCATCCACTCCCTTCGCTGAATGCCCAACAGAAGGTATTCTCCTTACCTTCTATAATCCATAAAAATCACCCATTCTTTCAATAAATTCTGACTCAAACCTGGCTCAAATAAACTACATAAAAATACTCCTGCCGAGCGGTACACCACCTCCCTACCCACCTATTCATACGTCATTTGTAGCCCCCGAATAATGGGAGAGGAGCGGAAACTTATTGTCACCTCACCTACCCCTAACATATCCCTCCCCCGACACCTCACCTACCCCTACCATATCCCTCCCCACCGACACCTCACCTACCCCTACCATATCCCTCCCCCTGACACCTCACCTACCCCTACCATATCCCTCCCCCGACACCTCACCTACCCCTACCATGTCCCTCCCCCCGACACCTCACCTACCCCTACCATATCGCCACCCCCACCCCCGACACCTCACCTGCCCCTACCATATCCCTCCCCCCTACACCTCACCTGCCCCTACCATATCCCTCCCCCGACAGCTCACCTACCCCTACCATATCCCTTCCCCAACACCTCACCTGCCCCTACCATATCCCTCCCACGACAACTCACCTGCCCCTACCATATCCCTCCCCCCGACACCTCAAATGACACTTCAAATGATTAAGAGACTTACAAAGAAAATTTACACCAATCAACATATTCCAAAAAAGAAAATGAACAAGGTGAATATAGTGAATATACTGATTGATGCAATAGAAAACGAATGCCTAAAGCATGTAATCTATGTAATGTGTGGTATAGCATTGTAAATCCATAAAACCTGATAAGGAAATGCTATGCATGCCACATACCTACTCACCCTACATGTGCAGAAGTCCAACAAAATAAAAAGGACACAAGAGTATTTTGCTCAACTTATCTAATATGGATAGACAATGTCATTCAGTCAAGACTTAATGTGCAAATAGTAGAGGATGAAGAAGATGAGGAAGAGGAAGAAGAGGAAAACGGAATAGAAGAAGAAAATAAGATTGAAAAGATAGAAAAAAATAATGAAAACAAAGAACAAGATAAGAGTATGGATGCAGAGAAACTCATAGACTCTACATATGAGGCAATACAACAGCATACATACGAAGAAATAAATTATGACATGACAACCCAGAATAAAATCCCAAAGAGGTTGTACCCGGATCTACATACCAACGGGAAACAGCAAAAAAAAAAAAATAAATAAAAAAAAAGAAAGACACAGTCTGCACCCTTTTGAAAAGAGGGAATTGCAAATTCGGTGAAAGATGTCACCACAAGCATCCCAAGATATGTCACAACTATGAGATTTATGGCAAATGTACATATCTAGACGGATGAATGCAGCAACCTACATCCAAAAATATGCAAAAACTTGAGAGAAGGAAAAGGGTGTAGATTCGACGAAAAATGTAGATACATGCATCCTGTAGCCATGGAGGATGAAAATCAAAATCAAATACATATCAAAAATCAAAGTAAAAATGAATCAAATAAAGAAAGGAATAAAGAGTATGAGAAAAGGAAAAAAGCAAGCCAACACCACGTTATGAAATATCAGCATTGCAATATGAGGCATCAGCACCTAGATACAGGGCAAGGAACAAGCAATGCATTTATGATGCTAGGGGTGGTGCAGATATGGTGATAAATGTAGATATAGCCTATACACAAAATGAATAAATATGAAGATGGAAGATCAAATATTTTGGAATAGCTGGATTTTTTAATGTCTGAATTTCTGGAAATGAAGAAAAAAACAACATATCAGAACAGGAAAGAGGCATGGGAAAATCCTTATTATTACCCATATTAGATAATGGGGATAACAAACAAACCATCATAGTGATGAATGCACAAGGTTTAGTTTCGAGTAAATTAAAAAGAGAAATAGAGTTCTTAGAAGAACTAACCCAAAATGAAAAAATAGATATAATGAATATAAGTGAGACATGGTATTTCCAAGAGACTGGTAATGATGATCAGATAAAGGGTTTCCAAACTTAGAGATCAGATAGAAAAAATAGGAATCAAGGGGAAACCGCAATATATGGGAAAGACGTAAATTAAGGAAAAGTCTGTGAGAAATATAGTAACACAGAATGTGAATTAATAGCAGTAGAATTTGAATCTGAAAAATTAGTGAACATCGTAATATACAGACCTTCTAATACTAAAGAGTTTGACATAATAATAGACAAATTGGATGATATATGTAGAAATCACAAAGACTGGAAAGAACGAATAGGAGATTGTGGCTGTATTTATACATATAAAAAAGAGAGTAATCGTAGCGCAGAAAATAAGAGGCAATTTGAAAAGTTATTAGATATGCTACTAGAACATAACATTCAGCACATAAATCACCTGCCAACAAGAAATGAAAATATTTTAGACCTAGAATTTGTGAACAAGGTGAATTATGTTAAAGAAATAGTGTATAATACAAGTATTTCAGACCATAATGTCATAGAATTAACAGTCTGTTCCAAAGCAAGTGAAAACAGAGATAAGCAAGAGATAAAATTGTGGGAAGGATATGGAAAATACAATTTCTATAGTAAGAATATAAAATGGTCAGAAATAAATGAAGCATTAAACAAAGACTGGGAAAACATATTCGTAAGTGATAATATACAGGTACATACAGATATATTATATAAAATATCAGAGAAAATAGTGGATAAATATACACCGAAGAAGAAAAGTAAACATCAGTCATGCATACCAAGAGACAGAAGGATCTTGTTCCAGAAAATCATAAAGTGGAAAAAAGGTCTTGCAAAAGGAAAGAATGCATGGAAAGTGATGGAACTAAAAATATAGAAAATGCAATGGAACTAAAAAAGATAGAAAATGCGGAACAAAATATTACAAAATCAAAAGAAAATGAAAAACGGGACTTAGAGGGAAAGACCCTATAAAATATAAAGCAAAACCCCAAAATATTCTACTCATATGCACAAAAGAAGAATAAAAGAAGAGTAGAAATAGCCCCTTTAAAAAATGAAGGGTGATTAACGAATGAAAAAAAAAAAGGAAATATGCAACATATTAGCAGAAAGATATAAGAGAGAATTTACACCTAGAAATGATAATGAAGATAATGATACAGGAATAAGAGATGAAAACACTGAATATTTATCGGATATAGATATTAGTGAAGCTGATATTGTGCAGGCTATCAAAGAAATTAAAAATGGATCAGCAGCCGGACCAGATGGCGTACCTGCCATTTCGTTAAAGAAAGTAGTTCATTCTATTGCAAAGCCGCTCGCAATACAGGGTCTTTCGAAATTAGAGCCCCCCCCCCTCTACAGCATAAACTAAAATTGATACTGACAAAAACAAAAGTAATTCAGAACAGGTATTTACTTAAGTTTCTCTCTGAGTATTTAATATTTTGTGTGGCCTCCATCTGCCTGCACCACAGCCTGTATTCTTGAGGGGTATGATTTCAGCAAATCACAAAAAAGCTGACACTCAAACTCCATTTCCCTGAGTACTTTGGTCACCTCTCTTCACAGGTCGTCGAGGCTTGGTATACCATCATAGTTCACTGTGCGTGCTTCAACACGGACCTTTAAGATACTACCAATGTTTTCACGCACATTAAGGTCAGGGGAGCTACCTGGAAATTCACATGATGAGAAGAAATCAATACCACCGTTTTGAAGCAGCTCCTGTGTCTGAAGAGCCTTGAAACATGGTGCCTTATCAGTAAAAATGTGACTTCTTCAACAGATAACACATTTTCAGGATCTTTGAGGAAAGGAAATACTCCACCAGTAAGCACAGTTTCTCTGAAGTATTCGCCATTCCATGACTGTCCTTTTTCTTTGATGATCCACATTAACCATCTGGCTGTGAAACACAGAAAAATTCCCAAATATTCAGGAAATTTCACAACTTTGCGATAGTGCACATCATCGCTGATATCATTCAACTTTATACAGCCCAAATGATGCCATTTTTATGATTTGGCTTCTTGACTGTGTAAATGAAGAATTCATCTGATGCGGCAACATGGAGAAAGTCAGCTTCATCCCAATCTTTAAGAGATGAACCACAAAACCATGCATGGTCTTCTCTCTGTTGCTGAGCGATGTTGGGCTTGCTGATAACATGAAATGGCTTGATACCAGATTTTTTCAACTCACGATATACAGCACTATAACTTCTCTTCTTTCCCCTTTTTGTTTCTAGTTCAAACGCCAATTTACATAAAGAATTTCTTGGTCTACCCACTGCCTCAGCTATGATGTCTTTTAACTCCTGAGAATGGACTTTAGGCCTTCCAAGATTCTCACTCTTTTTGCGATGACAGTCATATGGATTTTTGTTCCAGTTTCTTTTAACAAAGGATTCATCTCCTTTAATGTATTTAGCTATCCAGAAACGTGAAATGAAGGATGTGCCAGCATTCCTGGCCTCTCTGAAGGTTATAGCCCAGATTCAGTCAATCCATCTGATTTCCTCAGAGTCGTTAGCCATGGCTGTATCTAACTCCGTCACTCAGTCTGAAAATACAAGAAATGTAAAATGAAAAATAGCTTAAAATAATGTACTTGGAGCTAGGCTATAGCAGAAAACTTCATAACTTCCATTTGTTCTGTGGAGGGCCAGGCTCTAGTTTCGAAACACCCAGTATTATTAAGACAAAGTGTAGATACAGGCAAGATTTATGATGAACATAAATTAGCATATATCACCCCTATTTCCAAAAGTGGATCAAGACTAGAGGCAAGTAATTATAGGCCTGTGAGTCTAACATCACACATTATGAAAGTGTATGAAAGGGCAATGAAGAAAAATATAATGAAACATTTAATGAAAAGTTTGTTTAATATAGGACAACATGGTTTCTACCTGGAAAAAGTACACAAACCCAATTGCTAGCCAACTATGAAAATATATATAAAAATATGATAAATGAAAAAGATACAGATGTGGTTTACCTAGACTTTGCAAAAGCTTTTGACAAGGTAGACCATAATATATTAGCGAAAAAATTAGAAAACATAATATTGTGGACAAAGTAGGAAGATGGATAAAGGAATTTTTGCAAACAGAAAACAGATAGTGATTGAAAACGATGAGAAATCGGATGAAGCTAAGGTGATATCCGGTGTACCACAAGGTATGGTGTTAGCTGCATTGCTGTTTGTTATCATGACTGCAGATATAGACAGTAATGTTAAGGACTCGGTAGTGAGAAGTTTCGCCGATGACACAAGAACAAGTAGAGAAATCACCTGTGATGAAGACAGGAACTCCCTACAAAGAGACCTAAACAAAATATATGAATGGGCAGGGGTAAATAGGATAATATTTAACCCTGATAAATTTGAATAAAAAATTATGGTGATAAAGAAGGAATGATATATGCATATAGGGGACCTAACAACGAGACAATGACAAGTAAGGAAGCGGTTAAAGACCTTGCTGTGATGTTGAATTGGAATATGTTATGCAATGATCAAACAGCAATACTACTGGCAAAATACAAAGCAAAACTGGGGATGTTGTTTCGGCACTTCAAAACAAGAAAAGCTGAACACATGATTATGCTTTATAACACGTATGTACTAGTCCACTTGAATATTGCAATATGATATGGTACCCACACTACCAAAAGGATATTGCACAAATAGAGAGTGTACAAAGGTCCTTTACAGCTAGAATAGAAGAAGTTAAAGACCTTGACTACTGGGAAAGACTACAGTTCTTAAAATTATATAGTCTTGAAAGAAGAGAACGCTACATGATAATACAGGCATGGCAACAGATAGAAGGAATCACCGAAAACATCATGAAGCTAAAAATATCAGAAAGAGCAAGCAGAGGTAGATTAATAGTGCCCAAAACTATACCAGGAAAACTAAGGAAAGCACACAGGACAATCCACTACGCACCAGCATCGATAATGCAGCGATTATTCAATGCGTTACCAGCTCATCTGAGGAACATATCAGGAGTGAGCGTAGACGTGTTTAAGAATAAGCTCGACAAATATCTAAGATGCATCCCAGACCATCCAAGATTAGAAGATGCAAAATATACTGTAAGATGCCTTAGCAATTCTCTGGTAGACAACAAAGGTGCCTCACATTGAGGGACCTGGGACAACCCGAACGAACTGTAAGGCCTGTAAGGTAAGGTCTCACCTACCCCTACCATACCTCCCCTAACACCTAACCTGCCCCTACCATATCCCTCCCCCTGACATGTCACCTGCCCCTACCATATTCCTCCCCCCGACACCAGACCTACCCCTACCATATCCCTCCCCCCGGCACCTCATCTGCCCCTACCATATCCCTTTCCCTGACACCTCGCCTGCCCCCACCAAATCCCTCCCCCCGACACCTCACCTGCCCCTACCATATCCCTCCCCCCGACACCTCGCCTGCCCCTACCATATCCCTCCCCCTGACACCTCGCCTGCCCCTACCATATCCCTCCCCCCGACACCTCGCCTGTCCCTACCATATCCCTCCCCCCGACACCTCGCCTGTCCCTACCATATCCCTCTCACCAACACCTCGCCTGCCCCTGCCATATCCCTCCCACCAACACCTCGCCTGTCCCTACCATATCCCTCCCACCAACACCTCGCCTACCTCTACCATATCCCTCCCCATGACACCTGACCAACCCCTTCCATATCCCCCCCCGACACCTGACCTGCCCCTACCATAGCCCTCCACCGGACACCTGACCTGCCCCTACCATATCCCTCCACCCGACACCTGACCTGCCCCTACCATATCCCTCCACCCGACACCTGAACCTGCCCCTACCATATCCCTCCCCACGACACCTCACCTACCCCTACCATATCCCTCCCACCGACACCTCATCTGCCCCTACCATATCCCTCCCACCGACACCTCACCTGCCCCCACCATGTACCTCCCCACGACACCTCACCTGCCCCTACCACACCCCTCCCACTGACACCTCACCTGCCCCTACCATATCCCTCCCCCCGACACCTCACCTGCCCCTACTATATCCCTCCCCCGACACCTCACCTGCCCCTATCATATCCCTCCCCTGACACCTCGCCTGCCCTACCATATCCCACCCCCCCTCACACCTCGCCTGCCCCTACCATATCCCTCCCCTCACACCTCACCTGCCCCCATATCCATATCCCGACCCCTGACACCTCGCCTGCCCCTACCTTATCCCTCCCCCCAACACCTCCCCTGGCCCTACCATAACCCTCCCCGACAACCCGCCGACACCCTGTCCCTACCAACCCTCCCCGACACCTCGCCTGCCCCTACCATATCCCTCCCCTACACCATCCCCTGACACCTCGTCTACCATATCCTCCCATAACCCTCCCCCGACACCTCGCCTGCCCCATATCCCCCCCGACACCCTCCTGCCCCTACCATACCTCCACCTCACCAACACCTCTCGCCTGCCCCTACCATAACCCTCCCCCCGACACCTCCCCTGCCCCTACAACCCCCCCTCACCTGCCCCTACCATATCCCTCCCACTGACACCTCACCTGTCCCTACCATATCCCTCCCCGACACCTCACCTGTCCCTACCATATCCTCCCTACCATATCCCTCCCCAACACCTCACCTGCTCCTACCTGCCCCTACCTCACCTGCCCCTACCATCCCTCCCACTGACACCTCACCTGCCCCTACCATAGCCCTCCCACCTCACCTGCCCCTAACACCTCACCTGCCCCTACCATAACCCCCCAACACCCCCCTGACACCTCCCACTGACACCTCACTGCCTGCCATTCCTCACCTGCCCCTACCATATCCCTCCCACTGACACCTTGCCTGCCCCTACCATAACCCTCCCCTGACACCTCACCTGCCCCTACATATCCCCCTGACACCTCACCTGCCCCTACCATAACCCTCCCACTGACACCTCACCTGCCCATATCCATTCCCCCACCTCACCTGCCACCATCACCTGCCACTAACACCTCACCCACCATATCCCTCCCCCACCTCACCTCCCCTGCCCCTACCAATTTACTGCTGGTGATCCCTTTCTAATTATAATGTGGTTTACCTCACCTTGCCCCTTACCATAAAATAAGCCTAATCCTTAACTGAACACCTCACCTGGTTTTGTAAAACTCCTACCATATCCCTCCCCTGACACCTCACCTGCCCCTACCATATCCCTCCCCCGATACCTCACACCTCACCCTCACTTGCCTCTACCATATCCCTCCCACTCACACCCTCACCTGACACCTACCTGCCCCTACCATCCCTTCCCGACACCTCACCTGCCCCTACCATATCCCTCCCATTGACACCTCACCTGCCCCTACCATATCCCTCCCACTGACACCTCACCTGCCCCTACCATATCCCCTCCCCACCCTGACACCTCACCTGCCCCTACCATCCCACCGACACCTGACCTACCCCTTCCCCAACACGTCACCTGCCCCTACCATATCCCTCCCACTGACACCTGTACCTGCCCCTACCATATCCTTTCCCCCCAACACCTCACCTGCCCCTACCATATCCCTCCCACTGACACCTCACCTGCCCCTACCATATCCCTTCCCACTGACACCTCACCTGCCCCTACCATATCCCCCCAACACCTCACCTGCCCCTACCATATCCTCCCACTGACACCTCACCTGCCCCTACCATATCCATTCCCACTGACACCTCACCTGCCCCTACCATATCCATTCCCCTGACACCTCACACCCATATCCCTCCCACTGACACCTCACCCACCCGTACCATATCCCTCCCCCAACACCTCACCTGCCCCTACTATATATATCCCAATTTACTACTGGTGATAGAAATTCATTTCTCGCTATAATGTGGTTGATTCCACAATAAGCTTTAGGCCCCCGTTGCCAAGTAAATTATTGGTTCTTAGCCACGTAAAATAAGCCTAATCCTTCGGGCCAGCCCTAAGAGAACTGTTAATCAGCTCAGTGGTTTTGTAAAACTAAAGTATACCCTACCATATCCCTCCCACTGACACCTCACCTGCCCCTACCATATCCCTTCCCCCGATACCTCACCTGCCCCTACCATATCCCTCCCGCTGACACCTCACTTGCCTCTACCATATCCCTCCCCCAACACCTCACCTGCCCCTACCATATCCCTCCCACTGACACCTCACCTGCCCCTACCATATCCCTTCCCCTGACACCTCACCTGCCCCTACCATATCCTTCCCCCAACACTGTACCTGCCCCTACCATTCCTCCCCATGACACCTCACCTGCCCCTACCATATCCCTCCCCACCCCTACCATATCTCTCCCCCGACACCTCAGCTGCCTCTACCATATCCTCCCACCAACACCTGACCTACCCCTATCATATCCCTCCCCACGACACCTGACCTGCCCCTACCATATCCCTCCCCCTGACACCTGACCTGCCCCTACCATATCCTTTCCCCCGACACCTCACCTGTCCCTACCATATCCCCTCCCCCGACACCTCACCTACCCTGCCATATCCCTCCCCCTTGTAAAATTTTCTGTTCCCAATAGGCAACAAAACCCTGCTCCCAAATCATTTTTTATCACTGTTTCTTTAGTTTTCAGTAAAGAAAACTATCAGAGAGATGGATATCTGTCTGTCCGTCCGCACTTTTTCTGTCCCCCTCAGAATCTTACAAACTACTGAGGCTAGAGGGCTGCAAACTGATATGTTGATCATCCGTTCTCCAGTCATCAAGCATACCAGATTGCAGCCCTCTAGCCTCACGAGTTTTATTTTATTTAAGGTTAAAGATAGCCATGATGTGCGTCAGGCACTGCTATAGGTGCCAACAACACATGCCACCACTGGGTCGTGGCTGAAAGTTTCATGGACGGAGGCTGAGTTTCATGGGCCGCAGCTGAGAGTTCATACAGCATTATACACTGTACAGAAAACTTGACTGAGCCGAAATAACTTCTGTGCATTTGTTACTTGTTTTATATTTGAGAACAAATTCAACCATTTATTCCAGGGTTAAGGAGATTATGTCTGCTAATGAATCCCCATTCCTTCATGATTCATAAGTGGGAATTCGTTCACTTTCTTTCTCAGTCTTGAAAATCGTTGCTGTACAAATGATGTGTCTTTCTTTCTCCTCAGCGAGTCGAGAGGAAGTCGTCGACTTTACCGCCCCGTATTTCTTCACAAGAATGATGTTATTTTCAAGGTCCCCAAAGGAAAAGAGCAGAGCGTTTTCAGTCCTCAGTACATTTCGTTTTGAGGTAATTATTCCTAATGAGCTTGTTGGCACGCTACGCACATTGGAACCCGTCGCTGCTATCTCCCTACCTTCGATCCCCCCATCTACCCCCATTCCATCCGGGCGGACAAACCAGTTTGCAGGGGAGGTGGCTGGGTCATGTCTTCCTACTGTCACCTGGGAGGAAAAACAAACTAATTGGATTTTATCATTGTGAATAGATTACAACAACCATTAATTAAATCAGTCGGGTTCACATCAACTTGATAAATTCTATTTATTATTAGAACTGTGCTGCAGTAGACATTGCAGCACTAAACAGAATAAACGTTCTTTATTGCAGTGAAGAAATTCGCTGTCTGATTAAGGAAATAGTAAGATTATAAATATATTCACGGATTTTTCACGTAATTTTTTTATAGAGATTGCATAAAACTTAAAATTGGAAAAAATTTATAATGCTCTCGCTCTCTCTCTTTGTACTTTCTTAAGTCATTATCATAATTATTATTCCAATGGTCACCAAAATAAATGAACACTGTGATGTACTTTTAAGATTTAGGTTGACATGTAGTTAACCAGATTCCAGGTAAATACAAGAATAAACTTATCTTGAGACAGCGCTGTTATGGCCACGGCACTCTCCTCCAAACAGGTATGGCTCTGTATTATTGCTTCGCTTTTACTGATGTCACCAGTCTTTCACGCGATATCTTCCATGTCTGCCGCCCTCGGGCAGATACAGTTAAGGAGAGTCTCCAGTGGTGTGCTTTCAATTTGTTTCGTAGCATCGTCAGTCAAGGAAACTTCCTCCATGCTCCAAGCCTGGCCAAAAGAGATTCTTCCTTATTTTTGGTTTCTCTTCTGCGCTATATGCTCCAGGTAATTCGAGCACTTAAATGTCACCGACTGTTGTTATCATCTTCTTTATAGTGCTAAAAATATTTTCTTTCACTACCTTATACAAGTGAACGAATTTCTGTTTTAGCATCGATATCTTATCTATTTTTTCTTCACAGACTTATACTTAAGAATGTCTTTTCCTTCAGCGTTGTACTCTGGAACGTTAACCGCCGTATTGGCCGCTCCTGCCGACGAAAAACCTATTGATTCCTTGGAGGATCTTCCTCGAGCAGTCAGGAAGGCTTCACCGTAGGAATCATGGAGGATACCAGCACTGAATACTATTTCAGGGTAGGTATTTTCCTGAAATCAGACCTCATGGGAACGGGTAGGAGTCTTGTCTTTATACATAGAACTTTCACCAAAGGCAAAAGATATTTATAAACGTAAAAAGTTAGGGAGGCATGAGTTGCCTGGCTAATAAGGAATCTTATTATTTTTCTAAAGTTTTCTTAAGTATATAAACATTCAATTTAACAAATAATGCTTTCGAAAGAATGTAGAGTTCAGTCCCTAACATTAATACTTTATCAAACATGAGAAGCACAACAAAATACATTTTACCATGGAGACTAATATTAACCCAACATTTACATGAATCAATGTTTACCAGATTTGTAAATTTAATAGATGCTTTTTGAGACAGAAAATTATTTGGCGAATTGTTTTTTAGAGGAAAGATAAATTCAACTTCAAAATTAACTGCTCTGACATAAGAATTAGTACTGTATGCAGTCAGATTTTCTTCTTAAGTTGTTGAATTCAGCTTTCAGATTAACGTATTTTTAAGAAAAATAATAGTATTTACGGTAAGATTGTTACCAGAGGATAGTAAAATTTATAGTTGAATATGATAAGTGATTAATAACACTTAAATTACACACAGACATTTTAAAATACATTTTCACTTCGAGGAAGATCAAACTTCCACGTGAAGTTCATCAGATCTTATACTAGATACTGAGCCTTTCAAATTTGTTTTCTCCAGAGAAATGAAAGATTTTCGAGTAAATTGAAACACATCGTGTGTTGTGAACACGACTCCCCAAACGCTTTACCTAAGTCTTAAATAGAACCTTATTTCTTTTTCTTTTCCGTAGCCGGCTGTAATATCCTTTGGGGTTAGGATCCAAAATTCATCCCCTGTCCATTCTTCTTCCCTTTTTATGGAAAGAAAACTACTTCCCTCCCCTATTCTTCTTCCCTTTTTTTATGGAAAAAAATCATCTTCCCTCTACGATTCTTCTTCCCTTTCTCATGGAAAAAAAATTACACGTGGAAGAAATCAATATACTTTCGAATAGTTGTCCAAATTGACACTAATTCTTCCAGCTGAAGATGAGAGGAAAGAGGAGAGGTCGTCAACTTCACTATTCTTTAACGGATGAAAATGATGAATATTTCTACAAAGGTCCACTTTTAGCTTTCTGTAAAGAAAACTATTGAGATGGCTGTTTGTCTGGCCATCCACACTTTTCCTGTCCGTCCTCAGATCTTAAAAACTACAAAAGGCTAGAGGCTGCAAATTGGTATGTTGATCATCCACCTCCAATCGTCAAACATATCAAATTGCAGCCTTGTATGGCTTCACTAGTTTTAATTTTAAGGTTAAAGTTAGCCATGATCGTGCGTCTGGCGCAGCTATAGGTGCCAACAACACAATACCACCGGGCCGTGGCTTGAAGTTTATGGACTGCGGCTGCAGAGTTTCATGGGCCGAGGCTGAAAGTTTCATACAGCATTTACGCTGCTGAAAACTCGACTGCGTGAGGAAACTTCGGCGCATATTTTTTTTTTTTTTTTTACAGACAGCTACCGGAAGGCTCTTTCAAAAGGACCTGGGGGCTGTTCAACCACGAACCGATCGAAGAGCTTCGTCAATGGTCCTGAAACGGGACCACGAAGAGTGAGTTGGTCTTCGCATTTTGTATCGTTTCAGTCCATAAATCTATTCACCTTCTTCGCTTCTTTTCTTTTTGCTGCTGATAATAACAACAATAAGAACAACGGCACAACTCTGTTATTGTTATCTCAGTTTGTTACCATTATCATCATTAGAAATACATTCTCCAGCTGATTTTATATGTGTGAATATATATATATATATATATATATATATATATATATATATATATATATATATATATATATATATATATATATATACATATATATATATATATATATATAAATATATATATATATATATATATATATATATATATATATATATATATATATATATATATATATATATATATATATATATATATATATATATATATATATAGGATCTAGGATCTCGTTAGTATTCCATAGGAATTTTTTGTAATGTCACTGATTCTTCAAAAAAGAAATAAAAATTGTTCTCCTCAGGTTCTAGAGGAGAAATTCGTGTTCATCATCGTGGATTCTTACTGTTACGCTTTCGCGATGAGATATGGAATACAGAACTTCCACTTCAGGTCGAAATACGCTCCTTCCGATTGCGACTGGGATTGCCTGTCAGAGGGCTCCCCCTTCAAAGACACTTTCAGTCACATGTAAGTTTCTAATAATAATAATAATAATAATAATAATAATAATAATAATAATAATAATAATTATAATATTCCTTCTTTCAGCTCAGGGCCAGATACGTGGAATATACAAAGTAGAGCATTATTAAATACACACAATCTAGATACACGAGATAAAAAAAAAGATAACAAAGACTATTGGCAATATCCACACAGTTGCTGAGGTAGAAGTAAAGATAGTAATTACAACAATGGTAGTGACAGTACTAATATTCATAATAATAGTAAAAATATTAAAAAATAACAACAATTTAAAACAGATAGCATACAATTAATTTCCATCTAGGGACCCTAGGTGGTTACAGAAGTTCAGGGCCAGAGGATAAATACGAAAGTAAAAAAACAAATTTCAATAATAATATTAATGATAATAATAATAAAAGTATTCATATTGGTAAGATTTTATATTCTGTGACGCAGGGTAGTCATTTACGCCGAGAAATAGAAAGCAGGAAAATGAAATAAGCTACTAAGTATAGGGAGACAATGAAAGCAACAGAAAGCAAATAAGAATGTGCAAAAACACAATATCTGTATGCCTAGGGATTGTTGTTTTTGTTGTGAGAAAAAACGCCTTGTTCAAGAAATACTGTGGTTGACCTCTCCCGTTT
>NC_089748.1:69974149-70001649 GCF_040412425.1 Macrobrachium rosenbergii
AGAACGAGAGAGAAATAAGGAATGGAGAGAGAGAGAGAGAGAGAGAGAGAGAGAGAGAGAGAGAAATAATGGGGACGGAGGGAGAGAGAGAGGTGACGGCAACCTCATTGCAATATAGGACTGTTGATCAATTGACGAAATTCGGTACTTTTGATATAAAAATGTTAACATTAAACGACATACCCAGGACCCACTATGACAGGGCGGCCAGAGAATGACGTCACACGCGCTCGCCGTTGGCTGGGGCCACTGCCTGGGTACTGGCTCGACGATACAGCAGAACGTTCGACCATCATTCGTCATTGCATTGATAGGTTGTTTTGTATTTTCATTTAATGGTAGCCTAAAATACTAACCTCATTATCTATCAGTGACAGTTATTATGTTAAAAAAATCCACCTCATATGCCAAACCTTTGAGTTAATTTTTCTAGCGTTGGACGAGGGTAAGAACTTCAAGTAATTAACATCTATCCTTTTTATTGTTTTGAACAATATCTTGGGCAAACATTACTGATACTACACCGACGATGATTTAAATACGTCAGAGATTCAATAAATAGAAAGAAATTTGTTGCGTTACCCATATATATTCATAAGAGTTAAATATTCAACTTTACTCTTTTTCTTCTGGATGTTTCAGTTTGTCGACATTTTTTGAAAAAGCATGTTGTTGAGGTGCCTTATTCTAAAATACACAGATATTTTGCAAAAAAAAAAAAAAAAAACCTATCACCTCAACTGGTATAAAAACTCAAGCCTGTCTTACCTCACTTGACAAGGTTTTTACACATTCTTTTCCCCTCAATGAGTGACTTTCCATGTATTGCACTGAATACTTTCCTCAACTTTCTTAACTGAGACAAAAATTTATCAGAGGGCTTATATAATTCTCCCCTGTTTACCATTTCCACCAAAGATTGAGCCCCCATTGTACTTATATTTATCTTATTACCTAAATGTGGGTATTTTGTAAAGAATTTTTTAACAATATAACCACCAATATATCTCAGCGCTTCCTCTTCGAGTACTGTTGTAGTTGTTTTTTTCCCAAATCTTTACCTAAACATGTATCCTTTGATGAATCAAATATGTTGTCGTCTTCAATTTCAAAATCTAAATCTCGGAACATTAAGCTTGTCAAGCAGACTTCTAGTACAAGCTCCCTATCCTTGGTAGTTTTATTATCTGTTTCAATTCCCGAACAATTAATCATCATATCTTGACTATTGTAACCTGGATTCGTGTTTGTTTTTGCACTAATTAACGTGACATCCTTACGTCATAACAGTGTCTTCAGCCTGTATTTAAATTCTATTGGATTTGGATAGTCACAAGGGCCAATCATCTGTCTGATGCAACCAAAAAAATGCTCAAGGGAGTCTTGATTTAATAGCTGGGTCATTATATAAATAAGGTCGTATATGTTTTTCAACATTCCGAATGAACCTCCTGTGTGGATTTGCAGGCTAAAATCACTCCTTTTTTAAATTTATATAAACATCGAGTCTTAGAGGATTTTACTCTTATTGACCTCATTAAATTTACTACCTCGCACAGAGTTTCCGTTCGCTTACCAATATCCACTCCAAATGCATGTCTTCAAGATAAATCACCATACCTACGATTAGAATTCATTATGTCGAATCAGTCATCAACTAGAGAAATGAAGTGTGATGTTTCTTTCCAGTTGCTTGACAAATAAATTCCTTTCTCCGAGATATTTAAAAGAATTTTAACAAGATTTAGATAATAACTGGACTGCATATTTGACGTGTTGTCTCTGTTGTCCTGTGACATTTAAATGAGTTACAATTACTTTATATGCTAAGCCATATTCTGATCCCACTTTACTCACCATCCCCCAAACACTAGCAACAGATATTAAACTTCCATTTTCTAAATAAAATCCTGAGTCAATAAAGTTATGCCTAATTAATTTTACTACAATGTTTGTTTACAAGGTCCAGACTGTCCTTGGCTTACAACCTGGCTCATCCTATGGCTCACGATACGCGGTCGACCCGGCTGATTCATCGTTAATCCCGTCTGGCCGACCTGTCTTGTGGGTCCTGAACATATCCAGCCCTTTCATAATTAATGCTCATCGAAAAGTAATTAAGATTTTTAGTTAGGTTGAGCGTTTCCTTATCACTTACTATCTATCCTTCATTAGTGTCACCCAGTTCGCGGTAAAAGCGGTATACCCTAGAAAAACACTTACAAATGGACCTCCAATAGAAAATTGTTTAATTTCGCCTGTTTGGATCAACAAAGAATTTTCAATGATGTTAAGCTTTTGATGTATTTAGTAACAGAGAAGGGGGAATGCAATCTTGTACGTAGGCTTATCCTGATTTTACCTAACACCAGCCTTGCCCACTCATAATATCCATCAATGTTAGCATATTCGAAGTCAGAGCCCGACGATGTTTGTAAAGTTTTCTGAATTAGTAGCCAATAAACTGCCGAGTGTGAGAAAAAGCAGAAATATATTTAAAAAACCGTTAGAAATAAGGTGCTTCCTTTCAGCGTCACTGGGATGGCATGTTCATAAGGCTCATATAGGATCAACACACTGATAATACATCATTTTTTAATTTTAAATCAGTCTTTTTGCAATATTTTATACGTCAATAAACTCATGGTTTCCAGAAAATACAGCCCGACTTTGTTAGGAGCCAGTTCTCTAATGCTCTCCCACCATTGCAGGTCTAACCTGTTTTATTCTTATGACGTGATTTCTATTTCATTCTATACAACAAGCAATACATGGGAAATTATTACTGAGACAAGCATGAAAGAAAGACTAACAAGTATGCAAAATTCGGACCAGCAAGGAATTTTAAGTCCTGACCGAGCTACTTACAATGACCCATCAGGCACAGGTTGCAAGGCCGCGCCATGGGGTAAGCTTCCGCTGTGGTCAGGGGGACCCGGAGGGGACCCTAGTAAACTTTGGGTTGGCTCTCTTACCGACACTGGTAGCTGGGCCAAGCGGGAGAAAAGAGGTGACCTGGACTAGGATCTCCTGAAGGAAACTCTATGGCGTGCTCTGGCACTGGCACTAAGGCAGGACCAGGCACAGGAGTTAATTTGGAATTGGCTCAACGTCTAGGATGGACTGAGCGTGGCACTACTCAGGTCGCTCAAGTGGCACTCGCAAAGAGTTTGATGCAGGTTTGGGATCTCCAGAAGAGAGATCTATGGTGTGCTCTGGCACTAGTACTAGGGCAGGCCCTGGCACAGGAATTAAATTTGGCGAGGGCTCAACGTCCAAGACAGACAGAGTCTGGCACTGCTCAGGGTGCTCAGGTGGCACTGGCGGTGGTTCTGAGGCAGTTTTGTGAAGACTTTTAGTGCCTAATAGAGACTGTGAGGGGTTGGGACCCCTGGGTCGTCTTAAGCTAGTTGGAGACAGATAGTCCTGTCCTAGGAGGAGATCATACCTCCAGGAAGGCAATTTGCTACTGCAAGAATGCAGATCTTGGTTCCGTGGGGCCTCGTGACCCTCAGCTGAACTGTTGGGAGTATCAATTTGGCATGAATGATACCTTCTATGGTGACAAGTTTATGTCTGTCAATTTTAGCCCCACAGGGGACCTTGTCGTCCCGTATCAGTGTCTTCAAATGCCTTGACCTGGTGTGCAGGGTAGATACCTCAAGGAGGTGCCACAAATATAGGACCCTCGGCTGGAGGGCCTAAAATAGAATGATTAGTAACCACCTGGGCAATAGCAGGTGCAACTGCTATGCTAGGGCGATCCTTGCAGAGGATGGAGTGCCCATAGGCCTTGCAGGCAATGCAACAGACTTTGCTGAAATCCTTTTTTATGAAGCTGGAGAGAATTGATGATGCTGCTTTGATTGATCAGATGGAGGCGTTGCAGTGGCTCTTCCTTAGGATCTGCACTGAGCTTCTAAGTGCCCCTTCTTTTTGCAATAAGTGCATATAGGAGGTGTAGAAGACGGCCCACTGTTTGGTTGGGCTGCGCACTGTAGTGTGATTAGGAGTCATCTTTCAATTCAGGGAACTGGCGGAAGGATGGTAGGTATCCCAATCATCACCCAAGTGACAACATTTAGTGGTCTTGGGACGTGTCTCACACGGGTGGGTGGCTAGAGAACTAGGAGCATAACTAAAGAAATCCTCCAGCTGTATGCATTCTAGCAGTTCCTCAGACGTTGTGAAGGCAAGGGCCTCCAGCCAACGCTTGACAGCTTGAGTCTTATGGTAGGCCCAATCTGTCCAAGATTGACCTGCTTCCTTTGGTTTGCCGTGCCAACGTTGCCTCCAGCAACACGAAAGTAATGGAACTGGTTCCCCCTTGTTTTTTGCAGAGAGAGATAAAATATAGCAGGGTAAGCCTTGATGGGTTTGTATAAATGAGAGACACACAGAACAAACTTTCAGAGTGGGGGGAGGCTTGCGCAAAGTAATTGAATTTTGTTGCTCTAAGCAAGTACAAAGTGGTAACTTCTATGTATACACAATGGTTACATGTACAAATGGTTATGCTTGTTTCACAGCAAATGATAAATGTGTCAATCAATTAAATAGCTTTTAAGTATACACAGTGGTTACGTGTACAAATGGTTAAGTTTAATTCCAGCAATGATAAATGTGTCAATTATGATGAGTACGTTTCTTACAGTAATCATGCAACGGGACACTGATTGAAGCAATCAATTATGTGAACGATTTTTCACTATGTAAATTTGACCTGACAAAAACTAGAATGACTCTGTGATAATTATAACAAGTGATCTTAATAGTGCATGAATGATTTTACATTAGGAGATCGTGGGTAATAATTTAAACTTATTCAGACATGCACGATATAACAATGCTTTGAAATACCACAAGTCTCATGAGGAATTGTTTTGGAATGAATGTGGAACATTTTTAAAAGTTACTCTCGCCGTCGGCTGGCGATACTGCCAAGGTAAGCAATCAGCTGATTTGAGCGTGAGAGAAAAGACACTCGCACACTGACTTTTGGAGGCAGAAGGAACCACGACTCTTTTTACAAGTAATGACTCAACATATGCAAAAGTGAGTTGAAATCGTAAATGCAAATGCTCAAATGAATGGACTAGGAATTTTGGAACAAAGCGAGTTTAAATGAAATGAGTGAGTGTGAGAGAGGTTAATGAGACGAGAGCATTCGTTCTTCTGTGTACTTGAATGGGATTGCCAGACATTGTGTTCCTAGATAATGGACTGCAAATTGTCCAAGACACATGTATGGGAAATAATTGCACTTTTCCCTGATTGTAACAATTCTAAAACTTCACTGCCTAGCTAAGTCCTAACAAATTAAGACATGCAAATTCGTAACATGCTTTAGCAGCAAATTCTTATGTTTTGAATGGCAACACTCTCTCACTGTAAGGAAATGATATGCTTGATATGCATGCAACATTAATGTCAAGATTTAAAGAAATTCCAGTCACAAATTATGATTACAGTAATATTAAATTAACAGAAACTTACACTGTGTAACCTCTGTCCCACTGTGTGTGCAGGTAAGGGATTTTATGCTAAAGGGGTTCGTTTCTGTCTTGCACTCAGCTAGCAATGCTAGTTGCCGAGATCTTGCATGCATGCTTGCAAGGTCAAGATACAATGCAAGACTGCAAGATCCTGGCAAGGTTGTCATTTTATAATTATTATAGGTGGGGCCTAATAAACTTACCACAAGCACATTAATGATCTGACTGTTCACCTATAATAGCAAAACAAATGAGAAGGAATAAGGCTGAAGGCCTTACTTTAGAAGGATTTTGGAGATAAACTCTTAGGACAACTGAATTACATGTATTTACAAATTAAAAATCAGAAGATAAGGAGAATAAGGTAGGCCAATGGAGTCCTTCTGCAGCACATAAAATGAATAATAACCGTTAACTAGGTGCTGGGGAATACACTTCAGTGGGACTTTTCATAAGGTTGCAACAGGGATTTTCTCGGTGCAGTCAACATGTACACAATCTTGGCAGATGGATTCACAGAGACACCACTCCTTTCTGCAATTAGAGAAAGGCATACAATCACTGGTGGAAGTCCTGTAATAGCGAGGACAAAAGGCTAGCGCTGGGTGCGAATGAGATCCTCTTTTCATGAAACACTACTGAATAAACTTACGACATGAGTTTATCATATAGCAGGTCAGGCCTATGTGAGAACTGCACTTCTGAAACGGAAACATTTAGGAGAAGAAAAGATAAGTGACTGGTAAACCTCAAATTCCTTACTGTACCTTAGTTTGAAGAGATGGCTCCTTGTAGGTTTACCAATGGAGGGACTTTGGGGGAGGACTGGCACCAGAACTGAGATACTAGGATTGGGCATATAGCCACAGAGGGAAGCTCTGAAGGAGCAGGAGTCAGGAGGTGTGACTCGTTCAGTGTTGTTCTCTGGTCTCTCTCGAGTTTCTGCGATGCAGGGATTTTTATTAACTCAAGGGATTAACGGCTTTGATTCCAGATACATTTTGGGTACACCCACTTTCTCTTTGGGCAAGGCTGGCAGTTAGAAGCGGTTAGGTGCGGTTAGAGTGCCCAACTTTCTCCTTTTGGTGAGACTTGGCCAGTGATCTGTGCCTCCAGCCATACAGAATCCTCTGAGGTGGGGTCAGTAATGTGGAATAAGAACGTTTACAGCAGTCACAAAACTCAAGAGAGGATTTAAAGAGGATTAAGTGCCAAGGAGAAATCAGAATGAGATGGAAGCGGCAATTCTACACCGACCATTAGTGTGTCTTGGCAAATGAAATTAATTACAATATGACTTTTACTCGATTCTTGTAAGGAAAGTTGCCTTGAGAGAGTGGAATCCCTTAGCAATATATATATATATATATATATATATATATATATATATATATATATATATATATATATATATATATATATATATATATATATATATATATATTATTACTATTATTATTAAAGTAGTTTAACCAGACCACTGAGCTGACTTTCAGCTCTCATAGGGCTGGCCCCAAGGATTTGATTAAAATGTTAGGTCCAGGCCTGAGGCCAAGTGCTAGGACCCAATAGATCATTTGGTACAATGATGAATGAATTAAAATGAAATTAAAAGCCGCACATAGGCACATCCTCTCATACTGAAACACATACATACAATAAGTACATTTACTCAGACTTCCTTACATACATACTAAAACGGTATATTAAAATTCAGAATATAAATTAAGCAAAATTTTTACATTTTGCCCTTTTTTTTTTAATTCAACAAATGTTAAAAGGATTTTCGTGCTTTTATTATTTACTTTTTTTTATATGTTATTAATTAAATTACAGTTCTTCAAGAACATCAAAATTGGAATGACTGAAAATGTAAAAGATTCTGACAAAACTTCTTTCATTGATCTATTTCCAAAAGTTGACATTCGTTGTTGGTCATACTTTGGACACTCATATAACACGTCTGACTGTTATTACTCTGCATTTTCTGAGCACTCGGGAGCCGGGCCATGTGGGCTGCTCATTAAGTGCCCATGTGTCAGACGAGTATGGCCTGTTCTGAGACATGTTAAAATTACTTGTGCGTGGCTCTCTCTCTCATATGATGAACTCCATTTTTTAACATTAGGTTTTATTTCTTTCAATTTATTGCTTTCAGGTTCTTCATCCCATATATATTGCCATTGATTTATGATACCCATTTTTATGTGAGTTACATAATCAGTAACAGGGATATTCACATTTGATCTTGTCATGTGAGCTGCTGCTTTAGCTGCTTTGTCTGCATCTTCATTCCCTTTGATCCCTACATGGGTAGGGATCCAACATATTTCTACATTTTTTCCATTATTATATAATTTATGGAGATATAATTTAATTTGTGGTACTATATTATTTTTTGATTTGTAACTTTGAATAGCTTCTATAGCGCTCATCGAGTCACTGAAAATCAAAAAATTATTGAATGATGATTCTTTGATTATTTTTATAGCTGATGCAATTCCATACTATTCTGCTGTAAATACGGAAGCATTATTAGGAAGAGAGAACTGATAAGTTTTGTCTTGGGACACTGCAGCATATCCTACTCCGTGTTCTGATTTAGATCCATCTGTATATATTGCGTAATGTGGACCTTTTCGATTTACATGCTCTATTGTATGTTGTCTATGGTGTTCTGGCGTATATGAGTTCCTTTTGATAAATACTTGAGGTGTGTGCAAATTCTCATTTTATTCATTGTCCAGGGAGGAGGTGATTTTAGTATTAAAGGAACTTGTATATTTATATTCAGCGACTCAAACAATCTTCTAGCTCTAATTGGGAAAGGTGGTGGATGGTTATTTATAAATACATCTCTTAATTCAAATAATTTTTTGGTTGAAGAATCATTAGTTTGAATTCTTAAAGCACTTTTCATTGTTACTAGTTCTCTATGGAGAGACAAAGGCAGTTCACCACATTCAACTTGTAACGATGATTTTGGTGATGATCTAAAGGCTCCTGAGCATATTCTAAGGCCTTCATTGTGAACAGGGTCTAACACTTTCAGCACTGCATCAGATGCTGAGCCATATACTTCACTTGCATAATTAATGATGGACAGAACTGTTGCTTTATACAGTACAGTAAGGGTATGTCTATCGGCTCCCCAAGTAGTGTTTGATAGTTTTCTAATTAGATTTAATGCTCTTTTACTTTTAGATTTTACATACGTAATGTAGGCTCTCCAGTTCAAGTGAGTATCAAATACTAATCGCAAAAATGTTGCTGTTTGGCCAATTGGTATACTATGGTTTCTGATTTTTAAATCTATTTCTTCACCTTTTTTCCACTTTTTATTTTTACAAAACATGATTGCTTGAGTTTTATCTATGGAAAATTTAAAGCCTACAGATGAGGCCCATTAACCTATTTTTACTATGCTTTTATTAACGATTCGTTCTGCATGTTTTCTTCGGGATGCTGAATAATATATGGCAAAATCATCCATGTACAGGTTACTTTTAATGCCAATAGGTACATTTTTACTGATATCATTAACTGCTAAAGTAAACAGTGTGCCACTAAGGACGCTTCCCCGTGGAACACCATTTTCAAGTGGAAATGTTCTAGACAGAGCATCATTAATTCTCACCTGAAAATTGCGATTTGTCAAAAAGTTCCGTGTAAACCTAGGTAAATGTCCACGGATGTTGTTTTGTAAAGTTTTTAATATAGCATACCTTCATGTAGTATCGTATGCTTTTTCAATGTCAAAAAAGACAGCTACAGTAATTTGTTTTCATTCAAAACCTCTACGTATTTAGTCTTCTAAGTTACAGAGAGAATACAATGTAGATCTGTTACACTGTGACCCAAACTGAGTGGGAGTTAAAATTTTATTTTCTCCAAGCGTGCCATGTTAGTCGAGCATTTACCATTTTCTCTAACAATTTGCATAAGCAGCTTGTTAAAGAAATTGGTCTGTAATTATTTACATTATGGGATCCTTTCCAGGTTTGGGGATAGGAATTATTATAGCTTTACGCCATTCATCTGGAAATAAATTTTGAAGCCATAAATGATTATAAAACGCTAATAAGTATGAAATGCACACTATAAATATCCCGCCATTTGAGTATTTAAAAGACCATAATGAAACTAATAAATTTCTTGTTAATTTCATTAAAAATGCACCTTTGCCAAAGGTGCTAAGTGGCAGATCATCTCAAAACAAATATTGTCACCTCCAGGAGCAGATTTATTGCTCTTCCACAGAGCATATTCCAACTCTAACATACTAAATTTTCTATTAGAATATATATCTCCTATTGTTTCAAAATTTATTGTTATTAATTCTATTTTATCTTTTTTTTTGTGCAGAAGTGTTCATCTAAATTCTTATCACTACTTACATTTGCTAAATTTTCTCCCATTAAATTACTTATTTCTTTTTTTGGATCAAGTGTTCTTTTCCCATCTTTTAATATGGCATGTCTAGGTGGTTTAACATGGGTACCATTTATTTTCCTGAATTTTTCCCATATTTTTGTATGGGAGTATTACTAGAGAGATCTGATACGTATTTCCTCAGGAAATTATTCTTCCTTGAATTATTTCTTTTTTAAATTTTTTGCAGATATTTCGTTGTATACAGGTTTTAATGTATCAATTTCCAGTAATAATACAGTAATTTTTTGTAAAGTTCCTTCTAATATCGGTAATTTTTTATTCATTTTATTGAACTTTCTATTGAAATTATCTAATCGTCTCCCTATTGAGTGTTTTATATTTATTAATTCTGTTAACTCATCAGACCACCGGGGAACCTTGTGTTTTGTTGGATGGAGTTTTGACTTTGGTATTGCTTTACCAGCGCATTTTTAATGAAATTAACAAGAAATTTATTAGTTTCATTATGGTCTTTTAAATACTCAAATGGCGGGATATTTATAGTGTGCATTTCATATTGCTCCCAATCTGCTTTATAAATGTTATAGTGAGGGACATGTTTTGCAGGATTATTTTGCAATAAGGAAATTAATATTGGGAAATGATCACTGGTGTGCAAGTCATCAAATGTATTCCAATCCAATCTGTTAACTATACTTGTTGTACATAAAGTTAAGTCTACTGAGGAAAATGTTCCATATGCTTTTGAGAAATATATGCTAATTTCGTCATCATTTATACAGCACATGTCGTTTGAATCCATGAACTCTTCTGTTTTACTACCTGTTCTATTTGAGTTTGTACAATGACAGTCCCATACTGGGTTATGAGCATTAAAATCACCTACTATTAATGTAGGTTCCTTGGTATTGTTAAGTAAATCTTTAAGTTTATCAATGTCGTAACTTTTATTAGGTTGGTTATATAAGTTATAAATTTTGTAATTATCGTTTTTTATTCGTATTTTAATACTTGATATTTGCAAGTCAGTAAAATTTACAGGTACTCTGTCATAACATACTTTGTTATGTACATATATAGCAGTACCTAAATTTCCTTCTTCTTCTCCTCTAGATGTAGATACTAACGAATATTTACCTATTGTTGATATTGTTTTGTTGACATGTTGTAAACATAGTATCACTGGCTCATATTCCCTTGGTAATCATTGTATTTCTCCCAAATATAATCTGGTCTGTAGACCATTTACGTTCCATTGTATGATATAATTATTGAAAGTATAACGTTAGTGTGTTTAAGTGTTATTTTCTTTTTGTGGATCATCAATTTGCATTTTTTCTAAAATCCTATTTACAATATTTATTTGTTTTTCTTTATAAGACAGTATGTGTCCAATGCACATACAGCCCTTTTCGTGAGTGTCTAAACTAGTAGTTTCTTTATTTCTGCATCTTATAAAATTTCGTATAGTGTTTGTTAAACTGTCCTTTGTTATGCTTTCGTTTTTGTTGCACAGTTCAATGAAACATTCATTACATCCACTTGTGTTTTCGTGTGTCGTTTTTTCATTTACTCTTGCTGCACCTATTGTTGGTGATGGAGTAATTTCTTCTCCCATCACATAATCATTCTTGTCAATGGTTTGTTCCTCTACTATTTCTTTGATATTCTGGGTATCTGTTTCCATTGGTTTTATTATTACTTTAGGAGAGAAAGGTATATTCTTATTTTTTGGTTTATGTTCTTTCTTGGGGTCTCCCACCTTTATTTTAATGGATGTATCTCTAATAATAGTTGGTTTTTTGTTGTTCTTGGGTGGAGTTCTCTCTAAAGGTCTCTTTTTTTCTTTACTTTCTAATTCATCATAACTATCTTCTAATAATTCTGTGGTGATTGTACTGTCTTCTAGTGATTCCATTTCTCTTAATATCTCAAATGAATTTGAGCAAAGATTTGTATACATTTCTTGGTCGTTTGCTATATTAATTTCTTCTTGCAAAGTGGTTATTTTCTTTGAGACTGATCTATCAGGTTTTTGTTACTCTTATTTATTTCCATTTTTGTTTCATTGTTTGATCTTATTACTGTAGAAAAGGTTCGTTTCTTAGCGGATCATGCATTCCTCTAACCTTTAATTCTAATTTGGCCTCTTTATAGGCATTCCTGTCCTTTCCCGAAGTAATTTTAATTCTATAATGCATACACTCCTTAGATCTTGCATGGTGATTTTGTCCACAGTTCACGCATTTTGGTTCACCACACCTCCATTGTGTGGCATGTTTGTCAGATCCACAGTATGCACATACAGATGTATTAAGGCAATTTTTCCTCGTATGTCCATACATACTAAAGTTTTGGCATTGTAGTGGCTTTGGAACATACGGTCTCGGTTCTCTGCTTTGGCCAAGATTTTAATTTTTAAGGGTAATTCATGGCCTTCAAATTTTATCTTTGCTATTCTTAGTGTTTTTCCATTACTCCGTCTACTGGCTATGTTGTATATTTCGCAATCTTGTACATTGTACATTTTTTTAAGGGAATCTAGCAATATTTTCTTTTCTATTGGTTCATCATTATCAGGGCGTACTATGGTACCCTGTGCACTGTTCATAGTGTCATGTTTTTTTATATGTACTTTTACATTGTCAATATTTTTTTTATATTTAAGTAATTTCCTGATTGATTTCTTGTTGTGGTTTCTATCAACCACATCTGTTCTTTTACTTGTCCGGATGACATTTCAGTAGTTGAATGTCGATTCAACAGGAAGTTTTCTAATTCCAATGCCGATATTTTTCTCCATTTCTAAGGTCAGGAATCTTGATTCAACTTCCACTCCCAAAGAGGAGTCGAAGCTTGTCAAGGTTGAGTCAAGATATTTGGTTTTTTGGTTTCCTTTTCATTTGGAGCATAGGCTCCAGTGTAATTACGTTCGTATTTTTCTGATTTTTTCAGAGAGAGGTCAGAGGTTCCTGCAGTTGTCAACTGTGCCAAGCCGCTACCATCAAAGATCAGGGGTACTTAAATCTTTAACACAACTGAGCATTAAGATTGAAGTAAAATGGGAAAAAAATAAATAACCCTGAAAATCTTAAAAAGATATCACCAGCCTTTCATGGGGTTTATTCTTCCGACAATGGCACAAGTGAGAACTGACTCCCAAATGTCCGCGTCCCTACCCTACCCCATAGGGGATGGCACAACATGATTAGAGTGGCCCAAGTGTAAGCCAAACCTGCTTGCTAGGACTGAGAGTATTTCAAGAATGCAATCGTCCCCACCCTAATCATATCATGGGCAAACCGGATAGAATGCCGAGAGTCCTATCCCTAGAACCAGACCCCACTGGAATCCGTGGTCTAGCCCTAAAGAATAGTTCCGCCTTTGAGCTATCAATCTGATAACTCTCAGGTCTGAACATTATCGGGCAGTTGATGGTCCTACCACAGTTCTCACTATTTAGCTTCGGATATAAACCCATTCCCAGCTATGATATCTTTTCCAATTTATCAGGTCTAATAAATTTTAGTAACAGTGGAATATTCCACATAATTTAATCCAAACAAATATATAATGCCATATGGGACTCTTTGACTTAAACCCGGGAACAGATTCCTGGGGTTCAAGAGCCCCCTCACCACGTCAAGGTGGCCCCAAGCTGAGGGGGATATATATATAGACATATATATAGGTCCAAATATGAGAAATTTTATGTATCCACTTGCCTGTGAGTATGTCCTCTTCTCCGACAATAAGTTTTGAACTACATTATATAGAGATACGCTGTTTGTCATGTTTAGTCCACCATGCATATTGAGGTCAATTTCAATGCCACACTTAAAGGTCAAAGGTCAACAAGAATTTAACATTGCCCACAACCTTTAAACAAAACTAGATTGATGTTTTATGTTAATCATGAATAATCCACTAATGAAGCTGATGTTCAGAGGGAGGACTAAGTTATGAACTATAAAAGATAGAGAATTAATATTCCGCATGTAAATTCCACTAATAAAGCCTATATGAATTGCAAGGTCAAGGTCAAGCTCATACCTAGAGACCAAAAGTCAAGTATGAATTTGAATTTTGCAAGAATAAGTCAAAGCCATGATAGCTATTTTTCAATCTAGACAACGATTGGCATATATATATATATATATATATATATGCATTTATATATATATATATATATATATATATATATATATATATATATATATATATATATATATATATACAGTATATATATATATAATAATACATATCCACACACGTAAATATATACATAATTATATATTTATACACATAAATATATATATAATTATATATATATATATATATATATATATATATATATATTTATATATATGACATGCACACACATATACATATATATCTAGATATAGGTACATATATCCTTTCTCAACCATAATCCAGAGAGAATATATATATATATATATATATATATATATATATATATATATATATATATATATATATATATATATATATATATATATATATATATATATATATATATATATATATATATATATATATATATATATATATATATATATATATATATATATATATATATATATATATATATATATATATATATATATACATATATATTATATATATACATACATATACATTATTACAATACAATTTAAATTCTCAGAATTCTTCGCGCTTTTGGATATGCTTTTCACTACAATGCCTTAAGATCCAAGTGCAAGAAATGTGAAGATATTATGATGTCTGGTAGTGGGGAACGAACTCGGGTCCCATAATCACAACGGGGTCGCATTGCTGACCTGACCACAAGAACGATAAAATTCTATTGCCTCGCATACCTACAGTTCATATACCTGTCGTTTTCAGATATATTTATTAGAGCTGGAATAGACCTATCCTCACCATCATAGCCAAGTGAGCAATCATTTTATTGCTTTTTAGGCTGAAATATGTATGTAGAATCTACTGGCCACTTTTTACCAGATACATATGTAATTGCAATAGCCACAATGCCCTCATAACTTCTCGAATTCTTCATGCTGTTTTGGATACGCTTGTCACTACAAAGCCTTGAGATCCAAGTGCAAGAATTATGAAGATATTATGATGTCTGGTAGCGGAAAACGAATCTGGGTCCTATAATCACAACGGGGTCACCTATGAACAAATATTAAACTAAACATCATATACATATACAAATGCCTGCGGACACATGTGCGTACATTAAGAGAATAAACTTCATGTAAGGTCTCACAGTTATATTTGAAGCATTTTTATTCACTTGCTTAATATTTCATCAGTAATAAAAAGATCTAATCTAAAAAGAGACTAGAACTAATGTTCATTGTGTCTCCAAGACAAAATTTTATTAGAGCCGACCGTGAGATGTTTCGTTTTGTATAATCATTGCAAGAAATTATCGATCTGCATTTTCGCCTGTCAATGTGATGATCAAAGTTTATTTTACGTAAAAATAAAGCACTGGAAGACTTAAAAGTTCTGACAGTATACTGATTTTTTTTTACTCTTAAATTTTATCGAGAAAAATTCCTTAGCCATCTTGAAAGCTTTTATTGACAAATCTTTCAAGGTGATTAAGCAAACTGTTTTCTCTTTAAACGAAAAATTTTTTTTAAGACAAGCCTTTACTATTTTTACCATATAGTGAGAAATGTAAGGTAGTGCCTAAATCTTTCAGAGCTTTCAGAGCTTTATTAACCACAGCACAGTGAGAAGTGTGCTGCTTGAAAACTCCCAAAAATACAGAAGGTTGTACACAGTATATACGAAGTTTCATATAAGGGTTGCTCAATGAAATACATCAGTTCAACTGGCAAAAACCTAAATGTAAGAGTAAATCTGCATCAATATAATTTAAGAACTGTTCAGTCTACTAACACCATATTTTTACATAAAATGAATTTTGATCATCACACTGACAGGCAAAAATGCAGATCAATAATTTTTTTAAAGGATACAAAATGTATCATCCTAGTATCGTCTCTTATAAAACTATATCATGGGGACATGAACATCAGTTCTGGTCTTTTTAAAGTACTGTAAGTGGTTTTATTACTGACGAAATTGTTAAACAGTTGAATAAAAATATTTCATGAATAACTTTTGTAATTCACCCTCTCATTTATGAAAATGTATGTGTATATATATGATGTGTACTTTTATATTTGTGTAAAGACGTATGAAGTACTGCAGTATATACTCGTGAATATCAAAGAGTACCTAAATATATGCTTGTATATATTTTCTTTTCTCTTTGATTTATATAAACAATATTCCGAATTTTGTAAGCATGTTATTAACTTTTTGACAGAAAGAATTTTTTTAACACTTTTACTTTCTAAGTAGAAAAAGATCAATAAGATCATCTGTGTTTAACTGCTAATCATATCTTCGTTAGGTTTTGAATCGTTCGGGACTTAGCTATTTTGTGGGAAGAATGGACTGTAAGACTGTTTTATTATTATCATTATTTATTCTAACTGCTCTTCAATGTTTAAATGATTTTCTCTTTCATGGAAAATAATTCTTTTACTTTATGAAGTGTACCTTGAAAATGTGACATAATTACACAAATTTACACTGTACTTAGTTTTTCATTTTCTCCTTCCTATGGTGAACCTGCATGTATATTATATATATATATATATATATATATATATATATATATATATATATATATATATATATATATATAATATATAAATATATTATATATATATGTAGATATATATATATATATATATATATATATATATATATATATATATATATATATATATATACATAATGTATACACACATACACGAACATTTATATATATATATATATATATATATATATATATATATATATATATATATATATATATATATATATATATATATATATATATACATATATATAAACAAACACACACTATATACATATATTATATATATATATATATATATATATATATAAATATATATATAGTGTTAGTCTGTATACAATATAAAATATCTAGCGATAATTTTTTGCTTCTGCTGTTAAGGTACAATACAAATTCGTACAGAAGGAAGTTACTTTGTAAAATTTAAAGATATATTTCTTGACTACAATTATAAGCAAACAAATATACGTATGTATATACAAATAAACAGATAGGGGCCGCATATGCCATAATCAAAATTCTGCAAGACTTCTCTCCCCATGAGAAAAAAAAAGGGGGATAAATCGGTGAATGCATAAGAAAGGGGGCATTATCAACTTGAACAATGAAGCCAGACTTTTAATGCATCACTAACTTATCCTTAGGTGTCAGTCAGCTCATGTGCAACATTTCGCAACGTCAATTACAAACGAATTGTCCCTAAATCTTTCGCGCCTCGAGCAGAAATTCCTTGTCCTGATGTCAGTCATCGGGCAAATTAAATTCGCCGTTACATTTCACTTTTTCTCCCACTTTCATTCACCGAGTAATATTTCATGGATGCTGTGAGTCCACTGTCGTCAGAATAACAAAGGTCATGGAATATTCCATTCCATTAAGTGTGGAACCTTATGTCCCTTTCCTTTATTTTTTTTTTATTCCCTTATCCTTCACATTAAGAACACAGCATTCTTGAAAATTCTTTGAAAAAGTGAAGTACTAGTTTGCCGCCGTCATTCTGCCTGCAAAAGAAATTCAAATATGACAATGGCCCTCTCAGGTTGCTTGATGTTTTGAGGACCACGGGAGGCCTATGTTCCCATCGTCTTGTATTTTATGAAATTACAATGTGGCTGACTAAAATCAGTGACAATCGTTGCAGCAGCTCTCCTCCTATCAAAAAGAATAGACAGACTGATTACAATCTTGGGTAGCATCATTCTCTTCAGTCAGATAGGTCCCAAGTTTGAGGTGAGTGTCCGAAAATTCAGAAATTACTTACCACTTCATTTTAAAACGTTCTGTGCACAAGTTTTTGTTCTTTATATATTTCTATCACACGGAAGACGTTTAAAACTAAAATATTTGTGTCATTTTAATAATTCTGTATCCTTTTCTATAAACATTGATAACATTGGGCCAGGGCTCAGAAAGCAAGCAAATTCGTTGCTTAAATTTTTAAACTATTTTCAAAGTCCATATGTATGTATGTATGTATGTATGTGTATATATATAGAATATATATATATATATATATATATATATATATATATATATATATATATATATATATATATATATATATATATATATGTATATATTTTAATATTCAGTTCCATATTACTTCGGGAATATCCCCGATGGGAATTATCACTGAAGGAAAATTTTAAGTGATAAATGGATACCGATCCATTTATCACTTAAAAATTCCTTCGGTGATAATTCCTGATCGGGATATTCCAATGAAGTAGCGTGAATTGATATTAAAACAACATTGTAGCTTCATGACTGTATATATATCACGGTGATAATTTTCATATATATACACACACATTATATATATATATATATATATATATAATATATATATATATATATATATATATATATATATATATATATATATGTATTATATATAGATATAAATATATATATATATATATAGATATATATATATATATATAGATAGATAGATAGATAGATAGATAAGCAGCTATATAGATATATATATAGACATGTGTATATATAAAAATATACATGTGTATATATGTATGAATGTATGTATATATATATATATATATATATATATATATATATATATATATATATATATATATATATAAAATGTTTGGGAAAATAAAAAAAGAGGTGTTTGAAAACATGAAATAAGAAATTGTAAAGGTCGCGACATGCTCAGAGGAAGTTCAAGATTCGAAAGCGAGTTCATGAGTCATTCAGCACAGAGCAGGAGAGCGACATCATAAACCGGGAGACGAGTGGCCCCTCACCTCCAGTCAGCCTCCAGAGCTTCATCTGGGAAGACGAAGACCTTCCTTTCCACTCAAGGTCTATTTAAGCTTCTCGTTTGGCTTAACGCTTTGTTATCAAAAGCATATCTTGAAGAAGGTAATATGGAAAGCTTTTTTTTTTTTGTATTATCCATCTTCTTCAGTTTGTGTTTACAAGTGTTGTCTTTCTCATATTTGTGTATTTGTGTACGTGTGTATGCCTATATCTGTACCTATCCTGTTTTAAGTAAACAAGTATAAGAGGTATGATAAAACTGAATCGTAGCTTAGATTTCCACTATCTAGAGCCTTTGTCTTGAGATGTCTTTTCCGCAAACTGCAGCAATATTGAACTAGTTTCACGGAAATTTTGGAATGGAAAAATCTCTTTTTAAATCAGTCACATTCTCCTAAGTATGTGAATGTCAGCGAAAGAGACAATATAGAAATAAATCCAGAGGATGGATGATAAAAGAAATGGTTGATTTCTGCTTTTCATTCTGTTTAAATTGATTAGCTCAGAGCTTCCTTTCTGAGAGAGACACCCGAGATGACATAGCGGGAGTACATAAGGTTGGATTGCTGAGGCTTTTTAAGGGCTTATCCACTCTGCAAACAGGTTTCTCAGCCTAGCTGAAAAATGAGGATGCATCACGCATACCCAGTGCATAGAGTAACTGGAATGCATTCCTTGCATTGCTTTGCTGAGATACTAAAAAGCGAAGCAAAAGCAGCAAGAACACTGGAAGCGTTATTCATGTTATTTATGAACCAAGGGGAAAATATTAAAGATGTTAATGAACAATTCCAGATATCTGCCTAGAAATTCCTGTCCTCCTTCCATTCGTCTACTCTACCTGGAATTCGCGTCCTCTTTTTGTTTATCCCTCTTCAAACCTTCCCTCCTCCAGAAGCAGAAAAGTCTAATCGCTTCCTTCGGGTCAAGCCCAAGCCTTCTTTTTTCTCATTTACTTCCCTAGTTTCTTTTGAGAATGGCTAGATTATGACATGTCGTTCCCATCTAGGTGGAGTTCACACACAAAAAAGCCAAGAGTTTGTTATCCGTGTCATGTTAGTTGGATGTAGAATATACCCAGTTAGTTTGCTCTTAGCGAACTCCAGGGTAATTCCAGCGTCGTTCTATTTCAGGTGCAGCGGCTCTCCATCTTGTCAGAAAATGAGTTTGATGACAGGTAAAGCTTCTTACACGGGTGAGTTGTTCCACCTTGAGAGTGTTTCATGACGAACAATACATATTTAGTGGAAATCATTAGGTTTCAAGCAATTACATACATATATTTTCTAACAGCCGTTAATAAAGTAGCATAAGTGAAGAGTAACTCTTTGACTCAAAAGTTCTCATTCTTCTGTATTTTCTAGTTCGGGTTTTAATGATCATGACAACGGGATCAGTCATTGCTGTCTGTGGCATTATGGATACCGTCCCTCCGAAAAGACTGGACCAACTGGTCATGGAAGAAATAACTTTTCAGAATCGCAGGTTAATTAAACTTCAGTGTCCTGAAATAACTATCATTACATATCTTTTGTTTTACATGCGCGTGCGGTTGTATTATGCACGTGTATAGTTCAAATGTGTCTTATTTTCTTGTATTTTCTATCAGGAACGTTTCTTCCGAAGATGTCTTAACGATACTAGAGACCATAAAAGACCTTAAAGATCGAAGTCTACAGTTTCTCCACAGTCCAGAGTATGAAGGTGAGTTTAGTTAGGTGATAATAATAATGCTGATGATACGAACGATTTTGTGCGACAGATAAGACGTTATGCATAAAGATATTAGTTACCATGGGCTCTTCAAAATTTCATTTTATTTTTCTAGCTTTTCATCCTGCTGCAATAATAACACTAAAGCCAAAAAGTTTGTTTCTATTCTAATATCTTACCGTCACAGTGGATTCTTGGATAATTCTCTTACTCATTATCTTCAAAATCAGGCCTCTTGATATCATTTCTTTCTGGCGTTTTCTTGAACTTACTAAGCATAAACATTTTGGGGTCGCTGTAAACTCCCCTTTCACGTTCGCTAACGCGTAAACTAGTGGCTCCTAATGAGTTCATTTACTAAAGAGCTCCCAAGAGAACAGTGAAATTCGAAACGAAAAAAAGCAAGAACGCGAGACTCGGAAGTCATGTCAGTCAGTCACTCGCAGGATTTCCTTTCAGAAAGCAGAACTCTTACTGCTCTCTTTTCCGAATCATTTCAAAACCTGGTTGTTTTTCAGAGGTGGATTTGGATTTGTCCTCACCCACGAAAGAAAGCCACCTGGCACATTTTTTGCAATGGTCAGCTTGATTTAGGCACCCTCCATGCATTCTTTTTTATTTAATTCGGTTTCCCAGTCGGTCTTTCTGACATAAATAAAGAATATTTACCTATAAATACTGTCGGAGCACCACGTTACCTCGTCACTTCAAAGAGTTTCAGACAACACTGTTCAACCAAAAATCTCTCCCATTCCCTAAACCATCCTAACCTCAGATATCCTTTAGGATACTTCTTTCCTCTAGAGTGCTCTAATATAAGCTGATGCATTTATTTACGAAAAATAAATGCTAAACAACATCAAAATCGCAAACAATTCTCGATGAAATGTTTAATCAATAAACTTCGATCCCCGTAAAACAAACTAAAGCGATGGAAATAGTTTATAAACTGCCTAGCAAAAGAGAGGAAGCCCTGGTAATATACACATGTTGACGTTTTCTCTCCAAATTCGTCTTTTGCGTTCAGACTCCTACTTAAGGATAGGGCTTGAAGGTAAGGTAAGTCACTTTTATATTCAAGCAGTTATAAAAAGCACAATAGTTCCTAGAGAAATGCTATTTTGAAACCACAGTTTTTTTAATAACTCGGGTTCTCAATTTCTTGCTCTGTTGTTCGAAATCCAATATTAAAGAAATAGTGAGCTGAATTTTCTGCCTAAACTAATGAAGAACGATAATATATTGCATTAAAATATTTAACCTTCATAACTCACCTACACCAACTCACTTGTCCACAGATGCGCTGAAACCAGCCATGAAAAACCTTTCCAATGAGTTCATCGGGTTGATGGCCTTCAGTAACGACCGCAGAGCACCAACGCTGAACCGAATTCTCGTTGCATCTACGAACAAACCAACTGTAGTGCTTATGGACTCGCCAGAAGAGGTGATCAAAATTTTCAAAAAGGTAAGGATCATCAGATCAAGTCAGTGAGCTGCGTGGCGAAACTATGGAAGAGACGTCTATATAGATAGAAAGATAGATAGGTAGACAGATAGATAGATGTTTACGTCTGCATCATTCATCTGAATCCGTTTTCCTATTCCTCATGGGACCTGCACTGGACAAATGTTTGTTAAGGAGAGGTTTCTTCCGACTTCTTCTGCAAAAGTGGTAGTCAAAATTCATTTAATCTTTCACCCTTTGGGACCGGACCAAATAAACAAAAGTTCTTAATATAATAATAACCAACGCTTGAGACGGCCCCCCCCCCATAGAGAAATAAATACCTAGCAGTTACTTAGCCATTCTCAATATGTTGCCATGTTAACATCTAGAATTTGGGTGCAGTCTGAAAAATACTCATTTGCAAAAATTACCGCGCTGTTTTCCTTGCACGTACTACTGATAATGCTTCTAACATTGGGATTTCAATCATGGAAGAACGCCAACGTCATATCAAACGAAATTTAATTTATTAAGAGATATAATACGATTTGATAGGAAATACAGAGAGGGAACATGATTATAAATTCAACCGACTACGCATGTCTCTCCGAAAAGAGTCATGCTATATACAAACAAGCACGATTATACGGGCAACACGACTTCACTCAATATTATCATATCTGTAGTTCAATTGTAAACAACACTTAATTGTTAAAACAAATGATCGATATGCTTCTAAAAATACTGATCATGCTCCGCACATAAACACACACACTATATATATATACACATATGTGTATATATAATGTAAATATAATATATATATATATATATATATATATATATATATATATATATATATATACAATTAATCTGAATTGAATATAGAATTTAGGCTAAAGGCCAAGCACTGGGACTTGAGCATGCCCAGCTGAAACGATATTGACAGGAGAAGGTTTGAAAGGTGTAACAGGTGGAAAACCTCAAAGCAGTTGCACTAAGAATCAATTGTTAGGAGAGGGTGGATAGCAAGATGGAAGAAAGATAATATGAAAGGAGGTACAGCAAAAGGAACAAAAGAGGTTGCAGCTAGGGGCCGAGGACACGCTGCAAAGAACCTCAAGTAATGCCTACAGTACACCGCATGAGATGCACTGACGGCACTACCTCCTACGGTGTACAAGGACCTTGTGTAGGCTATATATATATAGAGAGACATATATAATATATATATATATATATATATATATATATATATATATATATATATATATATATATATATATATATATATATATATATGTATATACATTTGTATGCATATATATATACATATATTTGTGTATTAACCACATACACACATATATACATATATATATATATATATATATATATATATATATATATATATATATATATATATATATATATATATATATATATATGTGTGTAAAAGTGTGTGTGTGTGTGTGTGTGAATTTTTATCACATCAACTGTGATTCATATACAAGATTAAGACAATGTCCTTAATATTCACTTGCTCTGCTCGAAATATGATATTTTCATACATGTTGCTTCGAATGAATTTTTAGTTGATAATAGTTTGAATGAATGTGGGTTTCTCGAAACCACGAAAAGATTTATGAATTTGCGACTACGAGTCACGTGTAGTCCTAAGTTCTTGTCTTTCGCGTCTGCTCACTGCGGCGACGAACTTATTATCAACTAAAATTCCTTCAGTAAAATATATATGAAAATATATTAACCTGAGGTAGAGTGAATAAGATATTAAAGGATACTAGCTTAATGCTTATATATACATATATATATATATATATATATATATATATATATATATATATATATATATATATATATATATATATATAGTTATATATATATATATATATATATATATATTTACTGCATATCTACTGTATATATACATTAGGTCATTGAAATTAATAGGGTGTATATGAGACTAGCAACATAATCCCGGATTACTTGATAAAAGTCAGTAGGCTAACACCTTCTGCTGCTACTTCCACTAAGAGACTAAGGCATGCGGTTTATATATTACTTCACTGCACGCATTAATGCATGTGTACATTATTGATAAGATAGTATTTCATTTTAGGCTTCTTTTTTTCAGATGAAGGAGCAAATGCTGAAATCCCACTTGGTAAACTGGCTTTTGATAATGGAAGAAGAAGCAGAGTCCAGCCTGATAACTCTGGAGAATCTGATAGCAGAGGGAACTCGAGTTTTGATCTTCACGAAAGATTCAAGAGAGGCACCGAAGTTATTTCGTTCTCAAGTAGATATAGCCGGGGTTACGCGGTAAGTAAACAGGTCGGGTAATTTTCTTGACTTGCTCTGCAGTATCGAGACATTAATTTTGGTTTGGAAATGCGCTATGCTCTGGCGTCTTTCTTAAACACTTAAAATGAACGTCACTTTCAGATATAATAAGCATTGTCCTTTGGCCTCCCTTCCACTGCCATGAAATGTTAAAACCAGTTTGCTTAGAATCTGAACTTCTTTGACGTCAAATGAATAATGTCTTGCATGCGCACGTGCTCGTCACCATACGAAGTTCCTTAGGCATTGCTCGAAACAACTTGTTTGCCTTTGCTCTTTGTATCATTCAGACATCTGACTTTTCAAAGTAAAAAAAAAAAATAAATAAATAAATAAAAACTGAAAAAGTCTCTCAAACACCCAATGTACCTCTCTTTAAAATATACTTTACCCTGAAATTTTATCAACCGGAACGCTTGTTTGTGTACTAAAGTCTGAGACGGAATACCTCTTACCAGAAATCGATGAGCCAATAATCTTATGCACCAGCGCATCTTTGCACAGGCTAAAGTTTGAAACCATGCATCACTGGGCTACCTATACACTGATGAGCACATGGTATCAATTTTTTTTTGCGTCAACAAATTCTTTATCTTAAAAAAAAAAAAACTCACACTTATGATTATTAGATATCATACATATCCTGTTAAAGTTACTGAGCACTGGTCTGATCTTTGAATCCTAAGAAATCCTATAGATTCAAGTTGTTCCACTGGGGAGTGTCTGGTATCATTTTTAGTTGTTCTTTTCAAACAACATGGGCGTATGATGTGAAAATAAGGTAGTAAGATGTGCATACGATACATTTCTTGGTTCCGTTATTTTAACCTCCAACCCCCAACTTATAAACCTCGCCCATGCCAAACAACAGGCCCTCCGCCACTCTCCCAGTGCTGTGTATTAACAAAGATCCAGAGTTAAATGGTAAGTTGAATAGTCACTGTGGATTGAGGTTTGACCCAAACAACCCCAGATTTATTGATCCCTCACCTACTCCCATACCGTGTAGTATTGGTAACTGCACCTAAGATTCTGAATATTTAACATCACCAACTTCGCGTTATCTTCGAAGTGACGCTCTCTCTTTAACAGTGCTTCAACAGGTAGCTCTATGAATCCGCAGCCGGGTTATTACCATTCCATGCTTCGGGTTTCTTGAACTGTCATCACTGGAATATTGTCTTCCATACGTTTATTTTGCTTGCTTCTGCGTTTCTTTTGATAGATTTGATACATTCATTATTCTGATATATTCATCTTCCTTCCTTCATGGCTTTATTTTCTTACATATGACCAATCACTTTATTCCAGTAAATCTTCCTTGTAAGTTAATGCCCCAGCATTATTACATGATCAGTGACTACAAGGAATGATGCTAGTAAGATAATGACCCATCTCACTCGGTCTTCACGCAGCTCTAATAAGCCTGGACATGTCTACAGTTCCGATTACGCCTTTGTCAACTCACCTACAATAATGATTGTTACATAATTATTTACTGTCATTAAAGAATATAGCTAGAGGAAGAAACTTAGTCTACTGGAGAAATCTGCATGATTTAGAGACCTTTGGAAGCAAGGCATGAGACGCACGAGGAAAGACAGTCCCTACTTGTAACTTGCGTAGAACACATGCAGGCTTGTATTTATCGTTAAACCACAGTACTGAACAAGTGCTTGTGGGATTCCTCTCATACGACAGCACTGATCATTATGTTATTAGTTACTTTAAGGAAAATGTAATAAACCACCATCGGCAACGTTCCAGGTCGAGAACTAACGATTAACGAAATTACGCATTAGTTGTAGTCTGTGTGGCAGTCATAAAACAAATTATTAACAGAAGTATTATCAAGAAAATAAAGTTTTAGGAAGCTCGCAAAAAAGAAACAAAGAATGAGCGTAGCTAAAATTAACTGGACGTAATGTGTATGGTGATCATAAAGAGTTGAATTGTTTCCTATTTCTTAATTCGATGTCAAAGCTTTTCATGCAGACTCAGGTAGGTCTATATTTTGGTTGGACTAATTCTTTTTTAACTTCAGATCTTTTTTTGTACACGATACGGATGCTACTTTCATGTTTGTGTTTTGATTATGATGCACTTCTGATATTTAGGATGATTAAAATGATACAAAACATGTCCTCCGATATACGGTTTCGGCCTGTGGTACCGTTACTGATGTTTCACCGAACTTCGAGCTCAATGTTTGGTGTTCAGCCTTTCATACTGACACATAAGGCCATGTTGTGTTATTACAAATGAATATGTCCTCTTATTCACAGATTCACAAGATCTAAAGGAAATGTAAATGAGAAACACACTGTGGACTTCGGTGTTCAAGAATATTCTCAGTATTCCGACTTCTCCGGACGCCTGATGACTGTGGCAGTCAAGGCGGCGATTGTTTCTATGGATATTGGTCAAACTTACTCCGACGGGAGCGTTGAGCTGAAGGGAGGAGCTGATACGTCATTAATCAAGACCTTAAGTGCAGCGCTGAATTTTACGTAAGAAATATAGTACATAGCAACCTCCTAGAGCTCGAGCTCTTGTATGATTGAGCCCATTTGCATGGGAGTGCTTGCTGAAGAGTCGTCCATTTTGAGAGCCAGTGTATGTTTTGTAAACCAGGCATGTCAAATTGAGGGTCTCCCGAGGGCCCTATGGGTCACATTCTTAATGTCTAGAGGGCCACACACGATAATTAATTGAAGTCGTTGGTGCTTTGGAAATCGATTAAAAGGTGATAGGCTATTTCCAAGTTTAAAAAAAACATTCTGAATAAAGAAAATCATGCCGTTTCTCTCTGAACGACGCACGTTTATCAAGTTTAAATGATAAAAACTGCAACTTGGCCGTTAAATTACCAAATTACAGTATCCTTTATGCGGGCCGCAGGTGTGCTCGCAAAGGCCGCATGTTTGACAAGCCTGATGTAAACGGTTGCGAGTGTTTGATGAGAAGTGTTTCGTAAATCTTATAACGATGAACTTTATACCGTTGCTATGAAAGATATTTTGTTTTGCATTAGCACCCATGTAAGTGCTCGCCAGTGTTGAATTTTTAGCAGCAGCATTTTCTTTCCTAACACCTGTGTGCATGATCA
>NC_089748.1:70006649-70089149 GCF_040412425.1 Macrobrachium rosenbergii
AGATCATTACCAGGTCTACTTTTTTTGCAACAGAAAACAGAAAATGTCAGTCTCACAAATCATATTTTCACACTTATTTCAAGAACAAGATATCAAATGATGACACCTGAAAGCAAGTAAAACATGCGCCGAAGATCGAGTTTTCCGTACAGCGTATAATGTTGAATGAGCCGCGGCCCATGAAACTTTCAGCCACGGCCCGGTGATGGCATGTCCTATAGCGTTGCCAGACGCAAGATCATGGTTAACTTTAACCTTAAATAAAATAAAAACTACTGAGGCTAAAGGGCTGCAATTGGGAATGTTTGGTGAGTGGAGAGTGGATGAACATACCAATTTGCAGCCCTCTAGCCTCAGTAGTTTTAAAGATCTGAGGGCAGACGGAAAAAGTGCGAACGGACAGACAAAGCCATCTCAATAGTTGTCTTTTACAGAAAACTACAAAGTGAAAGTTGGGAAAGCTGATGACAGAGGCAGAAAGGAAAGCAGACAGTTAGAAATGGATAGTCAGAGATTAATAGCGCACCATAACAATGAACTCCTCATTTTCAGCCTCATACTCTGGAATGCTGACAGCTGTGCTGGCCATCCCTACGTACGAGACTCCAATCGATTCCTTACAAGATCTCCCTAGGGCCGTCAAGGAGGGATTCACTTTGGGCATTACAAAAGGAACCAGTTTAGAACATTATTTCAAGGTGCATACCTCATGAACAATTAGCTAAAATTCTAGAACTGAAGTGAGTTCATAGCTCCCTTCATTATTCAAGAATAAATGTTTTTTTATATTTCTGGGTACATCATGATTAAACGTGCTTAATGAGATTGACTGCGTGACTAAACTTTATTACCTTTATTAACTTTCATTTTGAGCTGATAAACTACCTTGCTTGCAGACTGCTACTGAAGGCGCTTTCAAACAGACTTGGGAACTATTCAACCATAAAGAACCTTCGAAAAGCTTCATTCCTGGAGCTTGGCAGGGATTACAAAAAGTAAGTACGGTTTTCTTTTGTCCTTTGTGTGTTAATGCTGCCTCCGAAACTGTGAAAAGAATTGCATTTAGCGCAAGAGAGCATTTGCACTTGGGTGAGTCAACTGCATGCTTATGAGCTCAGTATTCAAAGCTGCCTTAAGGAATCTGACTGAGATAGGTCATCCAGGGTGCATCATGATAGGAGCAAATCATTTTGAAATATATCAAATCTAGGTAGGTAGGGAATTTATGGCTATAAATGTACAAAAGGGGCATAATGGGCAGTTCTCTTAAAATGTTTTCACACTATTTATTGTGCAGAAAATTCTTGTAAACTTTCACAGTTTTTAGTCGTACTTAGAAAATTAAAATGTTACTCATAAATTTAAGATAGCCGACTTGCGACAGGCTGAAGGTAGCATTAAAGTCTCACTTACGATTTATTATTAAAAAATCAATACAAAAATCGTTGACATAACCTTCCCTGACCCAACTTACCCTAGCACCGAGTCTTAAATTGGCTGAGGGCTTTTTACCCACTGAGAAACACAGCCCCAACTGACCTAACCTGAGCACTGTAAATCACACACATATGAAAAATTTATCCTAGGGATTTTAATTCATAAATTCACTTTTATCTCACATGGCCATAATTTACGAGGACAGTGATATAAGAGAAACATTTCTTAAAATGAGCTTCAAAACATATTCAGTGAATGATAAATCAAGAATTCTGGTTGCGTGCGCTAAAGAAATCTGACTAAGTTGTAACAATAATGAAGTGTTGTAGACAAACAACAAAAAAATATATAAAAAAGGTGAGCTGAATAATAGCACTGTGATGGGATAGTCGAGGGTATATTAAGAATCCCTGAATCTGAGAGTGGACGTTACCCACCCACAGGTGCTTGAAGGGAAATTTGTTTTCATCGTTGACAGCGCTTACGCTGACATGATTGGTCGCCGGTTGGTGGGGAGCAGGTTCCACTTCAGCCGTGAACAATTCCTGCCTGTGGCTGCAGCAATCGGGTGTCAAGTGGGCTCTCCACTCAGGAATGCACTATCTCAAATGTGAGCAAGTTCTATTTTTAAAAGTATCTGATAAGAGCATCTAAACCAGTGGTTCTCAATCTTTTTTTAGTGGTGGCACCCTAACTCATGTAATCATTACCGTGGCACCCCTTCTTCACCATCCCACCATATTGCATGAATTAACTTCTTATTTAATGAATAAAATTATTATCCATACTAAAACTAAAATCATCACGACGTACATGCAGAAATATACTATATATGCAAACAGAGAGCCTATCCGAAGAATTAGATAAACTCAACCGTTATGAATGCAGACTGGCATAAAAAAAATATGATATTGACCTTTAAGCAAATAAGGCTCACACTGACAATAATTATATGACGACTTCTGCAAACATTTGTTTTTACAAATGTTCACTGAGATGATGTAGCCAAGACAAAATTCCTGACAATCTTGCGGCACCCCTAGGCACTGTCTGTGGCACCCCAGAGTGCCACGGCACCCAGTTTGAGAATCACTGATCTAAACTGACAGAGCAACCTGTTCCAAGGCTGTCATTAGTAATAATTCATCTACCCTTGCTATTCATATTGCAATTCTTTTTAATACTTGCATTCGTCCACAGGTATAAAATTAATCGTTGCCTATAAAAAAAAAAAGCCAAATGAAACACTAATGCTAACATAGTAAGTTTCTTACAACTTTCAGAATATTACGATTGCTAGAGATGGGTATTATGCCCAAATATATTGAAGATGAATACAGGAAAATTGGCAAAGACCCTTCGGCTCGAGACGAGGAACCAAAGAATTACTCAGTCACCCTTACGCAGCTTCAGGTTAGTTCTTTCCTTTTCCAATAATATACTGATACATAGATATGTTAAAGAGTGAATATCATAATCAAGGTAATTAGAATTAATAAAAAAAATATTTTAAATATTATTTACATTAAATACATGTTTGTATCAATCCTTACTCGTACATAAATATTCAAGAGTAATTAACTGTTAGTTGATGACTAACTATGTATTCTTACTCTGCTCTACTTTCCACTTTTTAAAGTTATGCCTTTTCCTTTTTTCACCCATGGGTTCTCTTTTATTGTAAAATACCCTTGCGATTTCTTGGTCTACGGCTTCCTGAATGTAATTATTTACAGATTTTGAAAAACAGTAATGATAATGATACGTAAAATCATCAGTGCGTCATTATAGACAACAAACGAGAGTAGAGTCAACCTAGCAGTGGTGAGGGAGCTCTTGGACACTTGAATCAATTCTCCACTTCGCCTTCAAGAGTCCTGTTCATTATTCATTATTTTTCTATTAATTGGTGTGGATTTTTCCACTTTTGTTAAATTTTATGTCTTGACAAATTGGAAAAGATATCATTCTTGGCACTGGAGTTCATTTTGAAGCAAATGGTAGGAAATGTGATAGGAGTGTCTACCATCCGATAATGTTTGGATTTGAAAGGTAGTAATATGACGCGTCATACTGATACCTTGCAGGTGGAACTTCCTCAGTGGTCAGCCTGTAAACTGCAGGGGTGGGTTGACGTTTGGATTGGGACTCCTGTCATTCTATCTGGTTTGCCCACCAACATAATTAGAGTGGGGATGATTAACTTTGTGTAATAGGCTTGGTCCAAACAAGCAGGTTAGGCCTTAAGTAAGCGTATAAGACGAGATGTAAGCTTTTCTTCCTTAGTTGCAAAATAAAAATCATTACAAAATACTGGATCTAACAATGCAAGCAGGAGCATCAGAAGTAGAGAAGCAAATGAATCACTTAAAATAGCATTACTAGAGATGATCAAATCTGTAAAGATAGGTTTGTCAAAATTAAGTACAATAGTATAAAAAAATCAATTAGGCAGCAAAAATACCCCAAGACGAGAAATCTCAGCTGAGAAACATCCACCGCTAAATGTTGTAGACTGCTAGTTCATTAGTTCTAACTTCTGTTGGTGCTTTTGAGAGCCAGCAGCTGTTAGCCTTCCAAACAGAGTAGGTATATCATCTTGATTAGAAACACACCAGCCATGACTGAGCCTCCTTGCAGCTGGATTTTGGACAGTGAAAGATCTCTAAAACCCCTCACCACAAGAAAAACTGAGCCAAAATTTATGAGAGGGAACTTCACAGATTCTCTTCAATAATACAGTGGAATTGCAAAAGGTAGAGAGCTAAATTATGGGGACTTGAAATTATTATCAATTTCTATTGTACTGCAGTAGACAATAAAGGGCAATTCCAAGATTCCTTGCCCAAAGGAATATTTCTTGTACCGCTCGACATATATTCCAGCTGTTGGAAACATTACTTTCTGTTTGCCATGGCACCCCACATACTCATCTCTGATTAAAATCTCGATTACAAGCAGTAGCAGTGCAGATATTTTTTGAGAGCTGATGAGCAATGCACTCAATTTACTGTACTTATCTACTTGTGATCCTTTTCCAGTGGAATATTTCAGCTCTTTAATCAATGAGCTCCTTCTCCATTTCTTCTTTTTGGGTGATATGAATGCCTGTAGCACTCTTTGCTGAAATACTGAACATAGGAATATTAAATACAGGTGAACCAACTCATTTCCATGTTTAAAATGGAACATTATCGGCTAATGACCTCTGTATCGGTAGTGAAGATGCAGTCACTGAATTCAGCTGGGAGGTGATAAATGATAGGTACACTAATGATCGCTTCCCAACTATCTACCATCACTGTTTCATGAAGTGCACTAGTCCATATGCTACCAAGCTGAATATGCAAAAAAACTGAGTTTTATATTCTGAAAAACAGTTCAATAGATGTTACTGCTGGTGAGTTCCCTGTAATAGATGATGCTATAGGACCACTGAAACGTTACCCTTTTTTACAGCTGGTTCCAATCTGTTTCTAGAACTACACGAATATTTCTTCGCAGACCTATGGCTCGGTAGAACTTAGAATCCCAGATAGCAAATAGAACTATGAGAGCTGCTAAAACACTGCATAGGAGACACAGATGTACTCATTATTGAGCTGAATATCACAAGGCCAAAGCACAGTTCAGGCTGAAACTAAGAAAGCCAAGAAAAGAAGTTGGTCTATATTCTTTCAACTGTAAATGCAAAAACTCCATTTACTTTGGTCAAGAAAAGGGTCAGGAAAATTGTAAGCAAACTGGTCCCGAGTAAGCCATCAGTACTAAAAATATGCAATACAAAGGCTTCTGACATCTCTGGTAGCAGCTGACACCCTTGCCAGTCATTTTGCTGATGTATCAGAGAAATCCATGACCAACCCTATGCAGACTATAACCATAGGGAAGAACAGAAAATTATTTTCACTCCATACAGACAAGATCCTTACAATGTACCCTGCTCCAGGAGAACATTTGAATCGGCTTTTGCAAATGCTAAATAATCTGCAGCTGGCATAGATGAAATCTCATAAGTAATGATTAAAAATGTCACAGAAAACACAAAAACACCATTTTAAGTATTATAAATTGGGTATATATTAAAACTAGTTTTCTGCATGTCTGGGAAACATTACTGTTGTTACCTTTTCTTGAGCCACAAAAAGACTGCCCATTGATGACAAGCTGCCACCCCAGTGATTTAACTTCTTGCCTTTGTAAAATTATGGAGATGGTAAATGTTCACCATATGTGTACTTAGACCATAAACAGTAGCTTTCCCTAGCCCAGTGCAGATTCAGAAACATGCATGGAGATTTGCGAGTCTGCATGGGAATCCTCTATTTGTGAGGCATCTGCATTTCAAGAGCACCATGTTGGTATATTTTTTTTTATTTAAGAAAGGCATATGACACCAAATGGGGGAAATGTTATTTTGCAGGACCTTTATGACTGCGATCTGAGAGAGGAGCTACCCCTTTTTATTACAGTATTTCTAACATTTTTAAGATTTCATGTACAAATAGGAGCAACGCTATCAAGTACGATGTGTCAAGAAGAGAGTATTGCTCACAGCAGCATATTAAGTTTTGCCCCATTTGCACTAGCTATCATATTTTATCAGTATAAAATATACACACTATTTGTGGATGATCTCTCATTTTCAATGGATGCCTCAAGAATTAAACTGGCAGAATGACAACTTCAACCAAGTATTAACAAAATAGTGAAATGGGGAGAAATGCATGGTTTTGGATTCTTGGCAACAAAACTGTTTGTTAACGTTTGTCAAATAAAAGGTGTCCATCCAGGTCTAGATTTATGTGTGAAAAGGGCAAATGGTTCCTTGCGTTAGAGAACCAAGATTCCTTGGGTTGGTATTTGAGACTAAGCTTACATGGAACTCTCATTTAGTTGATCTTAAGGCAAAATTTATGAAGTCCATGGACCTGGCGTGCTAACTGCAAACAGCTACTGATATTGTGCAAGGCAGTAATCCTACCAAATTGCGCCATGGAAGTGAGATATTCACTGTGATGACTGTTTTGCCTCGTTGACTGTGCAACACTTGCTGGTAGTGTCCCAATCTTGGGGTCCTCAGAAGAGATTTCCTTTCTGAATGCCAGGATGGCAATGGCAATTGTCTATTCTCTAGAATACTCAGAGAGTACGTTCATTTTAAACGTTATGGTATCTTAAAGTTCATAGAAGGAGTGGACTCCTTGACAAAATATAATTCATTTTTAATGGCACACTTAATAAAGAGAATACTGTCCTAGGAGCTTTTAGGATTTTAAGCTTACATAATTTTAATTAGTTTCATAATTTATTAATTTAATTTCATTACTATTTTATAGCTTTTATGAACAAAAAATCTGATTTTACTGACATAAAGTTCGGTGGCAATGACATTTGTTGTGACACCAGAAAAATCTATTATAAATCAATCAGTCAATTAGCATCAACTTCAACGGTCATCATACTCAACTATTATTATATAATGATATCGAAACTTTTGGATCATCACTCTTCCAGCTAGTTATAAGAAAAAAGTTAAAAGTCTAAAAAAGACAGCGTGATAAAAATATCCAGAAACAATTAATCGTGAATATTATTTTGTTAAGTATTCTACTTGAAATATTTTTCAATTGGGAGCATGGATAATAACTTGAGTTATCAGGGCGAAGGATCTTTTAAATGTCGCTGAATTAGGAGCAGGTTCTTTTGTTCACTTCAATATACACAGACCAGCACACACATACACAAATATATATATATATATATATATATATATATATATATATATATATATATATATATATTAATATATATATATGAAAATAAAAGGCCCATAAAAACGCTGTTTGAACAATACACCCATATTTTGAGCTTCTGAACCCCTGTTCACTGGTAAATTGTGGACATGATGTGTTGCAGAGTATATACATAATATATATATATATATATATATATATATATATATATATATATATATATATATATATATATATATATATATATATATATATATATATATATATATATATATATCACACATTACCACAGGTGAAAAATAAGAAACGGGGTGTAGGTCCTGACCGGTTTCGACTTTATTTCCAAGCCATTGACGAAGGACTGATACAGAGTGTGAGAAGTCACAAATATATATACTACAAGAACAGTACTGACGAACATACACAACCGTTAGAGCCTACATATCCCCACTCAGGTCGGTGTCGAGGTAGGAGTGGCCTTTAAAACTCATTTGGCTAAAAATCACAATAGACTCTCAGGGGACATTGCTGATAAACAGACCATACCCCACCTCAGATCCACACCTGGCAGGTGTCATGGAGGCGGAGTTTGGAAACTCATTAACATTACTACCCTCGTACTGTGTTTACAAATACGATAATCCTATTTTCATACATCTCTACTGCCTACCTTAAAGTTTAAACAATTTACAAATTTCTTTTGATATTAAAGGATCAAGTTTATACATCCCTTAACTGATATTCATATTATGGTTGTAACTTTCTTTTATAAAGCTAGATTCAATGATGTTCCTTTCCAGTGCATTATTAGAATATACAATCTTTTTTGCCCCTTCCCAGTTGATAGCATGATTGTTCTCACTAACATGTACAGTACAAATATACCACTGTTCCCTTGTGCATATCTCACACATTTCTTATGCTGTTCAATTCTTTTTTCCAGTGCTTTCCCGGTTTGGCCAATTTAAAAGTTGTCACAAGACTTACACGGAATTTTATATACACACCCTTTGGTATTGTCTGGGGAGTTCTTGATAAGTATATTTTTCATTGTTGTATTGTTCTTAAAAGCGACATTAACACCAAAATTCTTATTTTTCACCTGTGGTAATGTGTGATAAATGAATCACGTACAAAAGTGATAATAATCATATATATATATACATATATATACATATATATATATATATATATATATATATATATATATATATATATATATATATATATATATATATATACAAAGCATAAGTACTGTAGATGTGGCAGTACGTCGCTGCTGGTATGCAGGTGACCGTTGACCCAAGAAGGGTGGAAATTAAGCTATTCCCTGGTGTTTTTGGCCTCATTAACTCCCGTCTGACTACGAGTCCGGTGGTCGTATTTTCTGGAACACCTGCTTGAGAAGAGGCCTGAGGATTAAACGTTCAATGTCATCCGATTTCCAGTGTCCTCCTGACAGGTTCATATTGTTGGTTTGATTGATGAGAGTTTATCCCTAATATGCAGGAAAATCCCAGAACTCTCTGAAGCATATCGCACTGATCTTTTCAGTGCTCTGTTAATCTTTGCGACATGGATCTACCCATCTCCCCCACATAAATCTCATTACAATTGCTGCTTGGTATTTTGTAAACCCCGGCTTCTTCCCCTCTTTTATTTCAGTATATGTTAATGAGCGAGCTCCCGATGGATTTGGGATAATGGAAAATAAAAGGATTATTAGACATTAGGTGTTCTGAAGCTTTTTGGATGTTTTCGTAGTACGGAAGCTTTATTTTGTCGTTAAAATCTATTTGTCTGTTGTTAGTGGGACCTCTGTAGTATATTCTATTCGCTTTATCAATAGCCTTCTCGATAATGTATGGTGGGTAGAGCAGTTGCATTAGGTGCTGACGGATCGTGTTCAATTCTTTATCTAAGTACCCAACTGAACATATTCTAAGTCCCTCATGAATAGGTTGTAGCCGACCATGATCTTTACGGAGACATCGTGGTAACTTAGGAAATTAAATGAAGAAACAGCGAAAGTGGGTTTCCTATTATTCTGAAAGCACATCTGTTCTGTTCTCTCATGATTAGTACACCCAGGAATGGCAATTTTCCATCCTTTTCCCATTCTGTTTTAAATTTTATGGTTGGAACTGAGGAATTTAGTCGATTAAAAAATTCACTGAAATCTCCCCAGTTATTGTCCCAGGAAATAAAAATATCATCTATGAATCTAAGCCAGATCATATTGCAGGGTTTGATAGACGACAAAATTCCCCTTTTTGCAATATTCCATTTACAGCTTTGCTAGAAGGGGGATAGGGGACTGGCTATGCTACAGCCAAAATTTATGTTTGTAAAAATTACCATAAAAGGAAACACGTTAGTTACACAGAGGTTGATTAGTTTTAGTGTTTTATCAATGCCAAGAGGAAAATGTTCTTCATATGGTCGTAACTTCCTCTTTAGAAAAAACAACACGTTGCGGTCAGGACTTGGGTAAATAGTGACTCGACGTCTAAGCTGAGCAATTTTATGTTATTTAAGGAGATATTTAAACTGTTAAATTTTTGTATAAAGATCATGGTCGGCTTCAACCTATTCCTGATGGGTGCTTAGAATATGTTCAATTGGGTACTTAGACAAAGATTCAACATGATCCGCCAACATCTTAAAAAAAAGTGCACTGGTCACGAAAATTATATGAAAATAAAGTAATTTGCGAATATTTCTCTACGAAAAATACCGCAAATAGGCGAATTTTCTGAGAATAATGTGTATATATTTTCCACGAGTAGATGAAGCTGCGAATCCGGAACGTGAATGGGCGGAGTTCCACTGTGTACACACACACACACACACACACACACATATATATATATATATATATATATATATATATATATATATATATATATATATATATATATATATATATATAGTCACGATGCATACGAAGTACCTGGTTATCAGACAAGTAATCACAGATATCAGAAATTTACCTCACTTCAGTCAGATACCTGAACTCTCATAACAATAAAAATTACGACTGATTACTCTAAAGGTAACAGTGATCCCTTAAAAAGCTCATTAATCATGTGAAAAATCAAACTAAGTTTATCAAAGCAAGTGTGACGTATCAACAATTAAACAAGAAATATACTAGAGTAAAAGGGCATCACTCCCTCAAACAACTTCAACTGTTTCCCTGGTCTTAATTCACTTCAGCAAAACTAATGGAACAAAACATGTTTATCACTTTGCCTTATGCAATTAATCCTATTCACTGATAGTCAATAAATGAAACACTGTTTTTAAAAACACTAAATACAAAAATTTATTTTTAAATTCAAAATTTACAATTACAATTCACAGTCTGAAAAATTTACCATTTCTTGAAAACAACACAAAAATTTAATTAATTCTTGAGTTAAATTATTAAACAAAACTAAATCACAAAAACTTTAATTTATCAAGAAATTAAATTAATTAAGCAAAATTTAAACTATAAAGAATTACTCAAGATTTGGAAAGAAAATCTTAACAAATGAAAATTAAATCAAGTATGCGATGTTAAATTATCAAGAAGTATTTAAAATGCTAAGTAAATAAATGTTAAATCACCAATATATAAAATGTGAAAAATCAAGAGATTACAAACACAATTACACACAAAAATATGCAAAAGATTTATCAATGATAATTTCACTAAGGCAAAATTTCCCTAACATACCTTATTACCATGGTAATAATAAGTAAAATTCACTTTACCTTACACAAGCTTGTGAAAACTTTCACAAAATATACAAAACACTTTTTTGTATGGCACCATTACAGTTTTCCTAAATTCAGATCTCAAAAGCTAAGATTAACACCAGTGACCACAAAATTATTTTAAGTTAACTTCTCTCTTTTGAAGGAAAAAGAGAGTCTCTCTTACACTCTTACTCTTACAGACTCTTACAGTTTGTTCGGGTTGCCCCAGGTCCCTCAGTGTGAGGCACCTCTGATGTCTACCAGAGAATTGCTAATGCATCTTCCAGTATATTTTGCATCTTCCAATCTTGGATGGTCTGGGATGCATCTTACATATTTGTCGAGCTTATTCTTAAACACATCTACGCTCACTCCTGATATGTTCCTCAGATGAGCTGGTAGCGCATTGAATAGACGCTGCATTATGCTGGTGTGTGGTGGATTAATGTCCTGTGTGTTTTCCTTAGTTTTCCTGGTATAGTTTTGGGCACTATTAATCTACCTCTGCTTGCTCTTTCTGATATTTTTAGCTCCATGATGTTTTCGGTAATTCCTTCTTTCTGTTTCCATGCTTGGATTATCATGTAGCGTTCTCTTCTCCTTTCAAGACTGTATAAATTTAAGAATTGTAGTCTTTCCCAGTAGTCAAGGTCCTTAACTTCTTCAATTCTAGCTGTAAAGGACCTTTGTACACTCTCTATTTGTGCAATATCCTTTTGGTAGTGTGGGTACCATATTATATTGCAATATTCAAGTGTACTACGAACATACGTTTTATAAAGCATAATCATGTGTTCAGCTTTTCTTGTTTTGAAGTGCCGGAACAACATTCCCATTTCTGCTTTGCATTTTGCCAATAGTATTGCTATTTGATCATTGCATAACGTATTCCTATTCAGCAAAATTGTCTCATTATTAGGTTCTTTATATGCATATAGCATTCATTATTTATCACCATAGTTTATTGATTCAAATTTATCAGAGTTAAATACCATCCTATTTTCCTCTGCCCATTTATATATTTTGTTTAGGTCTCTTTGTAGTGAGTTCCTATCTTCATCACAAGTAATTTCTCTACTTATTCTTGTGTCATCGGCAAAACTTCTCACTACCGAGTCCTTAACATTACTGTCTATGTCTGCAATCATAATCACAAACAGCAATGCAGCTAACACCGTACCTTGTGGCACACCGGATATTACCGTAGCTTCATCCGATTTCTCGTCGTTTGCAATCACTATCTGTTTTTTGTTTTGCAAAAATTCTTTTATCCATCTTCCTACTTTGTCCACAATGTTATGTTTTCTAATTTTTTTCGCTAATATATTATGGTCTACCTTATCAAAAGCTTTTGCAAAGTCTAAGTAAACCACATCTGTAACCACATCTGTATCTTTTTCGTTTATCATATTTTTATATATGCTTTCATGGTGGACTAACAGTTGGGTTTGTGTGCTTTTTCAGGGTACAAAACCATGTTGTCCTATATTAAACAAACTATTTTTCATTAAATGTTTCATTATATTTTTTTTTCATTACCCTTTCATAAACTTCCATAATATGAGATGTCAGACTCACAGGCCTATAATTACTTGCCTCTAGTCTTGATCCACCTTTGAAAGTAGGGGTAATATATGCTAATTTATGCCCATCATAAATCTTGCCTGTATCTATACTTTGTCTTAATAATATTGCGAGCAGCTTTGCGATTGAATGAACCACTTTCTTTAACAAATGGCAGGTACGCCATCTGGTCCTGACTGCTGATCCATTTTAATTTCATTAATAGCCTGCACAATATCGGCTTCAGTAATATCTATGCCCGATAAATATTCACTATTGTCATCTCTTATTTCTGTATCATTATCTTCATTATCAATTCTAGGTGTAAATTCACTCTTATATCTTTCTGCTAATATGTTACATATTTCCTTTTTTTCATTCGTTAATCGCCCTTCAATTCTTAGAGGGCCTATTTCTACTCTTATTTTATTCATCTTTTTTGCATGAGTAAAAAATTTGGGGGTTTAAGTTGATATTTTGTAGGGTCCTTTCTTCTAGGTCCTGTTTTTCATTTTCTTTTGACTGTATAATCTTTTGCTCTGCATTTTCTATCTTACTTTTTAGTTCCATCACTTTCCATGCATTCTTTTCTTTTGCAAGACCTTTTTTCCACTTTCTGATTTTCTGGAACAAGATCCTTCTCTCTCTTGGTATGCGTGACCGATGTTTACTTTTCTTCTTCAGTATATATTTTTCCACTATTTCCTCTAATATTTTACATAATATATCTGTATTCACCTGTATATTATCACTTACAAATCTGTTTTCCCATTCTTTGTTTAATTCTTCATTTATTTTTGACCAATTTATATTTTTACTATAGAAATTGTATTTTCCATATCCTTCCCATTTTTTCTTCTCTTGCTTATCTCTGTTTTCATGTGCTTTGGAACGGACTGTTAATTCTATGACATTATGGTCCAAAATACTCGTATTATACACTATTATTTCTTTAACATAGTTCATCTCATTCAGAAATACTAGGTCTAAAATATTATCCTTTCTTGTTGGCAGGTGATTTATTTGCTGAATGTTATGTTCTAGTAGCATATCTAATAGCTTTTCAAATTGTCTCTTATCTTCTGCTCTACTATTACTCTCCTTTTTATATGTATAAATACAGCCACCGTCTCCTATTCATTCTTTCCATTCTACGAAAGGAAAGTTAAAGTCTCCGGATAGGAGTATATTCCAGTCATTGTGATTTCTACATATATCATCCAATTTGTCAATTATTATGTCAAACTCTTTAGTATTAGGGGGTCTGTATATTACAATGTTTACTAATTTTTCAGATTCAAATTCTACTGCTATTAATTCACATTCTGTGTTAATATATTTCTCACAGATTTTTCCTTGATTTACGACTCTTCCATATATCGCGGTTCCCCCTGGATTCCTATTTTTTCTATCTGATCTATAAGTTTGGAAACCCTTTATCTGATCATCATTACCAGTCTCTTGTGAGTACCAGGTTTCACTTATATTCATTATATCTATTTTTTCAGTTTGGGTTAGTTCTTCTAAGAACTCTATTTTTCTTTTTGAGTTACTTGAAACTAAACCCTGTGCATTCATCACTATGATGGTTTGCATTTTATCCCCATTATCTAATATGGGTAATAATAAGAGTTTTCCCATGTCTCTTTCCTGCTCTGATATGATGTTCTTTTCTTCATTTCCATAACTTCGGACATTAAAAAATCCAACTTTTCCAAAATAGTTGATCTTCCATCTTCATAATTATTCATTTTGTGTTTGTATCTGCATCTATCTCCATATCTGCACCATCCATTTGCATCATAGATACATTGCTTTGTTGCACTGTACCTGGGTGCTGATGCCTCATATCGTGGTGCTGACATTTTATGACGTGGTGCCGGCTTGCTTTTTTCCTTCGTCTTATACTCTTTATTCCTTTCTTTATTTGTTTCATTTTTACTTTGATTTTTTATATGTATTTGCTTTTGATTTTCGTTCTTCATGGCAACAGGATGCATGTATCTGCACTTTTTGTTGAATTTGCAACCTTTTCCTTCTTTCAGGTTTTTACATACTTTTGGATGTAGATCGCTGCATTCAACCTCATAGCCGTCTAGATATGCACACTTGCCATAAATCTCATAGTTGTGACATATCTTGGGATGTTTGTAGTGACATCTTTCACCGAATCTGCAGTTTCCTCTTTTCAAAAGAGTGCAGACTATGTCTTTCTTTTCTTTTTTCTTTCTTGCTCTTTCCCTTCAATATGTATATCAGGGTACAACCTCTTTGGGATTTTTTTTGTGTTGTCTTTTCATAGTTTATTTCTTCGTAGGTATGCTGTTGTATTGCCTCATATGTAGAGTCTATGAGTTTCTCTGCATCCATACTCTTATCCTGTTCTTTGTTTTCATTACTGTTTTCTATCTCTTCAGTCTTATTTTCTTCTATTTCGTTTTCCTCCTTCCTCATCCTCAGTTTCATCATCCTCGACTATCTGTACATTAAGTCTTGACTTTATAACATTGCCTATCCATATTAGACATGTTGAGCAAAATACTTTTGTGTCCTTTTTTTTATTTTGCTGTACTTCCACGCATGTAGGATGGGTTGGTACGTGGCATGCACTGCATTTCCTTATCAGGTTTTGTGGATTTACAATGCTATACCACACATTACATAGATTGCATGCTTTAGGTATTCGTTTTCCTATTGCATCAATCAGTATATTAACCAAATTCACCTTGTTCACTTTCTTTGTTGGGATGTGTTGATTGATGTAGATTTTCTTTAAAAGTCTCTTGGTCACTTGGACTTTCCTTGGTATTCCTTCAATTATTTTCATTATGTTTTCTGCTGACTTGTTCCAGCCTGAAGGATCATATCCTTTCACTATGTCTGTGTATATTTTTGCATCTTTTTGGCTGGAGTCGTTATTGATCTCAACGATAAGAAACCCCAGCTCCCTGCTTGCCAATTCATCATATTGGAAATCAGCTGGGCAGGCTAAATTTCTCCATCGTCTGCCGCTGTTGTTGCTAGACACTTTTCTGCTGTTGTTGCTAGAAGCTTCCATGATGCTTAATTTTATAATATTTCACTCGAAAAACACCTTTAGTCGACACTTTATCGTGCTATTCTGACTTTAATCTTATCACCGACAGTTCACGAACACTTCTAGCCATAATTCACTCGCTATTCGTATGTTATACGCGTGAAATCGGGTTGATTATTCAGACCAAGAACGAATACGTCTTCCGACCAAGAACGGGCACAAACGAGAGAGAGAGAGAGAGAGAGAGAGAGAGAGAGAGAGAGAGAGAGAGAGAGAGAGAGAGAGAGAGAGAGAACCAACTCTAACGGTCTCTTAAATCAGAATGAACAAATTTTAGGATTCCAGTGGGAAATGAAACAATCAGGCAACATCAGAACAATACATGCTCAGAGCAATGCAATCCTACAAAACATGACTTAATCGATATACGTGCATTTACTCTCAAAAAGGCATATACAATTCGAGCAGAAAATCATATGGGACGAAGCTCTTAACGAAATCTTAATGCAATCAAAATGGACGGTGAATGGCCAGGCACAAATGGCATGCTTTCAAAACAAAAACGAAGAACCAAAGTTAGTTTCCAGAACAGTACATGAAACATTGTGAAATCATTCGTCTTTTCTCATATGGGACAAAGCTTCCCATGACTCAATTGTTATTCCCGCACTAATTAACTCGTTATCCTTGCGACAACAACCGAACCAAAACATGACATCATGAGTACAGAGCACTAGTTGTTAGGGGACAAAATGTGCATTCACATACTACGTTATTATTAAAATGTATTACTAATTCTAAATTATGCTGTTAAGTTACCCAAATCACTCACTCTTTTGAGATCTGACATTATGCTACATATGATATTTCAACAAATATTACTATTACACATAACACATGATAAATAGAAGAATAAATATATCAAAACTATGGGAGGATATACATACTACAAGGCAATATCATGAAATTATATATATAAATATATATATATATATATATATATATATATATATATATATATATATATACTATATACTGTATATACATATATATATATACACACAGTATATATACCGTTACATTCTGGGGCTGGCTGGATGTATGGAAAATATTATTTTAATTAACTGCCTTGGAAGCCACACAAAGCACTCAGAATGTAAGCGATAAATGGGATGAATAAACTGACTTACCTTGATATCACATCTAAGTAAACAGAGAATTAGAGGTCGCCATGGGGGAAAATTAACCAGTTATTTATTTCAAGTTGAATTTATTTACAAATGAAGCAATCATGAAATTAATATGAAAAGGCTGACTGAGCAGCAAGCAGGCACATACAATGTGCAATAAAATTAGACAATGCCTAGCAAATTGCTGAATCTGAAAAGGCTACGGTCCTGAAATAGTTTAACATGCAAATGAGCGTGAAGGTTGCTACTGGTTAAATTAATTTGGTTGTTAACGCAACTCGAGTTATCAATGGGGGGACCGTTCAGTGCCCCAGGCTGCTGATCAGAAGATTCTTGCACGTGGCAGGATGGCAGTTAAACGTCTATGCTAGGCTTTTGGATCACAAGGCAGGGAAACAGACTGTCCGAGGTGCTGGAAAACAGGTTCTGATTGCATCTGTGCAGGGAGCTCACTTGCAGAAGACGAATCTCAGCTGCAGAAGTTCACAACGCCAGCATACAAAGGAATGGGACCGCACTCACGATGCGTGTGCCTGGCCCCGAGTGGAATGGAATGCATCTGCGGTCTGTGTGGGCGCAAAGCGTCTCATATTTTTGTTTTTGGCAGCGGGCACAAGACATCGGTCGACCTGAAATGCAACTTCTACCAGTACAAGTTTCGAAGGGAAATTTATCTTATGGTTAAGACTCGTAAAGGTAAGGAGAGCAGCCCACTTCCATCCCTAATTCGCCCTTCTGTACTTAACAACTCTCTAACCCCTCCAAAAACATCTGATGGTGGGGCTAAGAGGTCGGCATTGTTTCCCCCAAATCAGGTGATCTGGGGGGATAGACCTACACAAGTTCACCTCCCTTCATAGCGTCTCTTCAGCCGCGCCATTAATTCTACTCCATAGCTGACAGACAGAAAGACGAATTTTTATAAATACGGACAAATATACATATATATATATATATATATATATATATATATATATATATATATATATATATATATGTATATATAAATAGATAGATAGATAGCTGTATATCAGGTCCACAATAATATTCAATGGTATTCCTGTTGATTTTATAAAAAAGTTACAAAAGCTTTCGAACCCTGTCCTGGGTTCATCTTCAGTCTAACTAAAAATTATTCACACAGTAAGTAAATATGTTAGCTCCAGTTTTAAGCGTGGAACCAGTGGAGGACCTCAACGATGTGTTTTTCCAAAGGACGAGGCGACAAGCAGGACGGTCAACTATCCAACTAGGTGACTGCTTCTCCTCTTCTTATATTCTGCGTCGCTATCCTTCTGGATCTCCTCACCTGTTGTTGTTGTTCTGCATGTAATTCATTGTTAGTGGTGACATCCTCGGAATCCCAGCTGTTATAAGGTGTCTGCGGGGTGATGTCAGGGATAACGGCAGCATCAGACAAGGAAAGACGGAGCCTGTCCTAACATTAAAACCTTTAATAAATGTTTTGATTACATTAAAGTTCACTAGCGGGTCCACGTTAACGAGCGACTTGTTTCCCTTAAATGATTCTCCTATATTTATGGCGGTGCCCTCGACTAATCTTCTTATCTTGACTTGTTGCTTTTGTGAATGATGTTGGCTCTATTCTAGTCTGGTCTATGATCGTTATTGAATGCGTGGGTAACTGTTGCACTATTTTGAGAATGTAATGAGAAAGCCCGTCTGTGTTCCTCTAAACGTGTTTCTAACCCTCTACCACTTTCTCCGAAATATTGACCTTTGCAGTCTTTACATGGTATTTCGTATACTCCTGGTACTATGGGGTTATTATGATTGTTGTTGTTTTTTATTAGGGTATTTCTTATCGTGTTGGTATATTTGAAAACAATTTTAGTATTATCCTGGCCATTATTTACATATTTACTTATGTTATCTATGTTAGGGTTAAAAGGTAAGGTTAAAAATCTATTCGGTTTTCTTCTGTTATTATCCCTAGGGCAATAATAAGTCTTCCGGGCACGTGAGATAGCCTTTTCAATGAAGTGGGAGGGGTACCCAAGGCTTCTATTATTATGAAATGAATAAGTGATGAGTTCCCCACTCATCTGAGACACTTACTACAAGACAGAATACAAGCTGCAAAATACGACGTGGAAGTTCTGCACTACAACCTGCGGTCATCGTTAAGAACTCTAGGGGAACAACTACAGGAGCCAAGATTTGAAACAGCTAAAAGTAGAGCAGGTGAGGTAGCGGTAGCTAGGGCGATGGAACAAAATGTAAATCACTTTCAGAGTTGGTTGTCTTTTTGGCTACTCGAATCTCTGAAGATTAATATGTCTAAGAAAGGCAACTTGGAGTCAGTTTCTATTTCCACGGTAAATTTTACTGATGGTAGGATGTCATTTGCTATTTCTACCAATTTAGTTAAATTTCTTTCTGTCCCTCTGATAACTGCAAAAATGTCATCGACATATCTGACCCACAAGAGAGGCGTGGTTTCCCTATCACATCTGTTGAGGATATCTCTCTCTACGAACTCCATACAGATATTGGCTAAAACTGGGGATAGAGGGGAGCCCATAGCGACCCCTTCTTTTTGCGCAAATCCTTGATTATTGAATTGAAACACCTTGGAAGATATGCATAGTCTTATTAATGCAAAGAATTGGTCAGTGGGTAGGGGGAATTTTATATTACATTGTTCGTATTCTTCCTGAGCTTAGAGATTACATAATCTAAGGGAACGTTTGTGAAAAGTGCCGTAACGTCTAAACTTACCATAATGCCATCAACCCATCCCAGATCTCTAACTCGTTGTATGAACTGGTAAGAAGGCTGTAGGTGTGCATTACAGAACTTTCCTAAGAACTGGTTTAAAGTTTGGGATAACCATATCGCCAAATTACTGTGGGGAACCACATGTAACTATAATGGGTCTTAATGGACAGTCGGGTTTGTGTACCTTAGGGACACCATAAAAATACGGGATGCTAGGAGTCTTTGACGATATTTTAGAGAGAATTAACTTTTTAATGTCAGGATCATCAAGAGAGTGAGCTATTTTTCTAATTTTTCTATTGAACTCTTGTTGTATTTTAGTGGCAATGGGAGGTCAATCCAGTCGGAGATAAGTTTGTGTATCGTTCAAAAGTGAATATGCTTTCTCTAGATATGTGCTAGTATTCATTATTACTGTGGCTCCTCCTTTACCTGCTCTCATAATTCTGATGTTTCTGTTTCTCTTAAGGGACAGCAAGGCGAGTTGATGTCTCTTGGGTAAAATATTATCAATCTTCTTATTTATGCTATCATTAAGGAAAACACCTTTCAAAAAATTAAGGGAGAAGTCAGGATATTTAAAGTTGAACACATTAATACTACTACAATGAATCCCCCATATTCGCAGGATGTAATCCCCCGATGAATAGCTAAAATCCGCGAATACTTAAAACCTGTCTAAAAACAATTAGAACTGCCCATTTTGATAGTTTAAACACATTAAAACCCTGTAAAAATGCCTTACACGAGTATTTTAATAGTTTTATCACAAAAAGTGCATTTATTCATGAAAATTATATGAAAATACAGTAATTAGTAAATATTTCTCAGTGAAAAATACCGCGAATGGGCGAATTTTCCGCGAATAATGGTTAGATATGTTCCACAGAAACCCGCAAATTTGTGAGTCCGTGAATCGTGAGAACGCGAATACAGGGGGTTTACTGTAATGGCGTCTAAGACGTCCGATCTATCTGTTCCTGTGCAAAATCCCATACCTAGGTTTAGACCTAATTGTTCCCTGTCTAACGTTACTGTAGAAAGATTGTTAACCTTATTGGTATAATAATCCCAATCTGATTGGTCTATGGCCCTTATAAATTTAAAATGTAAACTTCGTCTATGTTCCATCGCCCTAGCTACCGCTACCTCACCTGCTCTACTTTTAGCTGTTTCAAATCTTGGCTCCTGTAGTTGTTCCCCTAGAGTTCTTAATGATGACCGCAGGTTGTAGTGCAGAACTTCCACGTCGTACTTTGCAGCTTGTATTCTGTCTTGTAGTGTCTCAGATGAGTGGGGAACTTCACCTATTCTTTTCATAATAATAATATCAAAAGTAATGTAATAATGAACTTCACATTACGAGCCTTCAAGATTTGCGATCCAGAATACATTAATGGTGAAATACATCACATTAAGGCAACTTTCAGAAGCCTTAGGTACCCCTCCCACTTCATTGAAAAGGCTATCTCACGTGCCCAGAAGACTTATTATTGCCCTAGAGATAATAACATTAGAAGAAAACCGAATAGATTTTTAACTTTACCTTTTAACCCTAACATAGATAACATAAGTAAATATGTAAATAATGGCCAGGATAATATTAAAATTGTTTTCAAATATACCAACACGATAAGAAATACCCTAATAAAAAACAACAACAATCATAATAACCCCATAGTACCAGGAGTATACGAAATACCATGTAAAGACTGCAAAGGTCAATATTTCGGAGAAAGTGGTAGAGGGTTAGAAACACGTTTAGAGGAACATAGACGGGCTTTCTCATTACATTCTCAAAATAGAGCAATAGTTACCCACGTATTCAATAACGATCATAGACCAGACTGGAATAGAGCCAACATCATTCACAAAAGTAACAACGTCAACATAAGAAGATTAGTCGAGGGCACCGCCATAAATATAGGAGAATCATTTAAGGGAAACAAGTCGTTCGTTAACGTGGACCCGCTAGTTAACTTTCATGTAATCAAAACATTTATTAAAGGTTTTAATGTTAGGACAGGCTCCGTCTTTCCTTCGTCTGATGCTGCCGTTATCCCTGACATCACCCCGCAGACACCTTATAACAGCTGGGATTCCGGGGATGTCACCGCTAACAATGAATTACATGCAGAACAACAACAACGGGTGAGGAGATCCAGAAGGATAGCGACGCAGAATATAAGAGGAGAAGCAGTCATCTAGTTGGATAGTTGACCGTCATGCTTGTCGCCTCGCCCGTTGGAAAAACACATCGTTGAGGTCCTCCACTGGTTCCACGCTTAAAACTGGAGCCAACATATTTACTTATTGTGTGAATAATTTTTAGTTAGACTGAATATGAACCCAGGACAGGGTTCGAAAGCTTTTGTAACTTTTTTATAAAATCAACAAGAATACCATTGAATATTATTTGTGGACCTGATATACAGCATATCCCGTTCTCGATCTAGAGGAGAAAGACCTACATAGATAGATAGACAGATAGAGAGATATTTATATATACATATATATACAATGATATGTACTGTATGTACATATACATACATACATACATACATACATATCATTGTATGTTCGTCTCGATTGCTACTCAGGTGGGTGGAGGATGTCTATTGTAAGAATTTCTATCTCTTTCAAATCTGGGCTTTTTACAAGTGCTCAAGGCTGCATCTCCCCCTAACTCTTATGGTTTAATATCAATAAATTCCAGCAATTATTATAATATACCTGTTTTAGGCTCCACAATACTAAAAAAATTTCCGATTCGTGAACTGTTATCCATTCATTTTGTCAGGAAAATACTCAACTGATCTCTGCAAAAATTGAGTTTCTGATTCCTTAAACTCCAGGGTATTCCACTTTCAACACTGAGATAAAAAATAATAATTATAGTATATTCTGACAAAAACTACTCTATTACTTTCGAGAATATCAGTTACTTTAACACTTCACAATTTATTCACAAATGATTCGCACTAATAATGAATTCAATCATGATAATAACCAAACACAAAAATATAAGCAAAAAAATGTATACCAACAAGGAACAATGATGAAACAGGAAATGAAAAATTATTACTGACAATTTACAATTCAGTAAAATGTTACGCATGAACAACACACTATTGAACGAAAAAATCGAGAACGAATTAGCACACTCATACGCAGCAACACTGGGACTGGGTTACTTCAGTCTTCCAAAAAATGACTGACTCTCCAGTTATTTGAGTCTTCTATCGGAACTGACTCATCAGACAAGTGAAATATGGAGTGGAACTCCAATATGTCACTAATCTCTCTCTCTCTCTCTCTCTCTCTCTATAAAAGGAAGGCGTGACAAGAACCCCATTTACCTTCACCTGAGCGGTGAGCATGGCTAGAGAGTTTTACAATAACTCAACAATATATAAAGAAATATAATAACAGCAAAAGTTATTTTAATACAAGGGAACTTTATGTTACCTCTTATAGAGAAAAAGAACACTTAACGGGCTTGAGTATGCTTTCTTTACTCTATACTTCGTCAAGTCAAGCTTTAATTAGCAAACTGTAATTCTGCTTCGACACATCAATAGTGACTTTATTAATCCAAACTTTCATTCACAGTCTTAAATTAGGCACGTCCAGAGATCTTGTTAGTTTAACAGGCAACCATTCACTTCAGACACAATCCTTGACCTAAGTAAAACCTGAGCACTGCATGACCTATAAATCTCTTTCACTTTGCAGTGCGTACTCTAAACCAAGGATTTCGTAGAGAGTTTAACTTCATATCTATCGCTACAATTCTGCACAAAATGCAATAACATCTACTTGAACGAACACTGTAACAATGTACAAACATGTACCTCAACTATTCGTGGAATGAACTACTAGACAGAGCAATATGAGTTTTTTTCAACTTGGTTATAATAGATATGGAAACCACTCGAATAACACTTTTTAAACAACAGTGGATTATTTCACCAGTGATAACAATTCCTGTAGCGTTTCCTCAGAATAGAAATTATTTCTATTACGCTAAAAACGCAGCATAACTTCATTGCCTTACAATACTTACGTACTTCACTTAGCTTTTAGTATTTTATATATTTCTAATTCCACTTGCTGAACCAACAACAATCCTTAGAATCCTTTTCACTTGCCTATTTGCCCCTAACTCAGCAAAATTCAGGCTGGCAGGCTTATAGCAGATGCGAGTGCCTGGCTGAATAGATTGTCAGATACATCCCTTGTAGGTGCGACTTTATTTCGTTGTGTTTGTAAGACCCTAGAGCATATACACAAGGGCCTTGAAAACAGTAGCACATGAGTTTTTTGGAAAGTTTGCATTTGATAGGTGTCACTGACTCCATGTTGTTCATAATTGGTAGCATGCCATTATTGCTGGGGGAAGATGAGTATCTGTCCTCTCTCTCTTGAGAATGTCTTTGAGAACACGACATGGAGGCAGAGGCGGCATCATTTGAAAGGATAGCTTCCAAAAACAGAAAGGAGAAAGAGCAAGAAGGTTAGACAATTTAGTCGATGCTCTGATCAGCAAGGAACTACTTCGATCCATGTTGTTTCCTAACACATAGATCTGATTCCCTCATGAGTAACATGTTATTACTAATAAAAACAATTGTTATAACATTTAAAAGACTGCAAGGACGTTACAATAAGTATATTCTTTTTTTTTCAGGCTGCATTCTACATGTTGACCTTGGGAGTGAACATAGCTACAATCGTACTGATTTTGGAAACGTTTGCCTATCGGGTTTTTATGAATGACAATTCACCAAGATAAACAACCGTTTTTCCAGCAACATATGCATGTGTACACGGAAAGCACACTCATTTGCTTTATAAATGTATATATATATATATATATATATATATATATATATATATATATATAATATATATATATATATGTATATGTATGAATGAATTTTATCACATCACTGTGGTTTATGCACAAACATTAAGCTACAAACGTCCTTTAATATCCAATGCACTGTACCTCGGAAATAATATATTTTCATAAATGTTACCAGAATGGGAATTTTTTAGTTGATAATAAGTTCGTCATATCATGGGCTCGAACCACGAAAGAAAAGAACTCAGGACTATAGTGACGCACATTAAACCACACTTGATGGCCATGTGGTTTAATATGCGTCACTGTAGTCCAGAGTTCTGTCTTTAAATGGTTCAACCTGGCTGATAAACTTATTATCAACTGGAAAATTCCCCTTCGGGTAACATACAAACATATATTATTTCCGGGGTAAAGCGAATTGGATATTTATTCCGACTCATTCAGAACAAGTATAGCATTTCAAATCGTCAGTGTTATTGTATAACCTAAACGATTCGAAACGTACTGACCTAATCGTAGCCTAAATTTTATACTACGACACCCAGGTTACTTCACTCTTCTGCTAGCTCAAATTGTGATTAAATCAATGCATTGGGTTGTGTATATTAACTAAACTAACAATATGAACTTACTATTGGCATATTCAATTGTTCCTAGCTCTATGTACAATAGTTAGATTGGCATGAGCACAATCTCTATTTCACAACACTCATCCAAAGCACGCCTCAAGAAATTCTCCTTACATTTAGATATGCATATCTCCTAAAGGAAGTTTCCCTAAATGTACTTTAAGATGAATAGGAATGCTTAAGTGGATTTGTAGACACCAATAATTATGGCTGCATTCTTGAGTCCCCACTAGCTCGAACCACTCTGTATCAAGGTTATGAAGAGACTGACTTCACAGCCATCTTTGACCGACACCAAACCTTTAACTAACCACCAGACAACAACCGATACCAGTAGTTAAGCACTATTACCCGTATTCTTACAATTAAACACAAGAAACAGCTAAGACAAAGCTTTTCATTACTAAATACAAACACAATAAAACATAATATCCTTCGCCTACATAATACGCATTTCCACTTTACGTAAATTTAAAGAGAATGCATAAAACTATACCACAGCTTGCGGAAAAGTACAATATCTCTTGTTGAAGTTGCGACATACTCCCCCCCATGAAAACTTATGCCTACATTATTTACAATAGTCCTGTTCTTATCAATGCCTTTCTGGCTTCTGTAGCCATTTGAGCAGTCCTGCTCAGGCGGGTGCTTGACTGAATGCCATCTGTCGCAGGATTAGTTTTCCTTATCTCCTGCAACAGCTCTAAGGGTTATAACTTAATTATAGGTCTCATAAGCTGGCTAGGTGCCATTCTTAGAGTAGCCACTCTTGGGACCTTGTCTCCCTCCATGTGTAACTCGATCACTTGGCCCAACTTCCACTTGCTCCTTGGCCCCTTGTCATGAATGAGGACAACTTCCCCTATCCTGGGCCAAGAGCCATGCACTATTCCTACTCAATGGGTCTCTCTTAACGTTGTTAAATATTCCCTCTCCCATCTCTTCCACAAATCGTCACAAAAATTGGATGCATACAGGAATCTTCTCTCAGTGAACTCTCTCCATCCATAGGTAGGGTCGCCGGAGACCTCTTCCTAATTTACTGCTTCTCTTTGGAAGGACTTAAGCTTTCGTCCAAGGATCAATGGTTAGGGGTTAAAATTTCCAACTGATTCAAATCCCCGGGCGTGTAACTTAATGGTCTGTCATTGATAATTCCTTCCCGCTCCACCGGCACACAGGTCAGTTCCTCAAAACTGAGCAAGGCTTGGCCTACAATCATTTTTAGACATGACTTCAGAAGTCCTATCAGTCTTTCCAATATAGCACCAAACCACGGTGCTCTCACAGGAATGAACTTCCAGATACACTTTACAGTATATCTAACAGATGTTCTTTTACCCTGGGATACTCTGACATGGTCTTAAGGTATTCTGATGCCACTACAAACGTGGTGGCATTGTCACTCAACATGAGTGCTGGGAAACCTCTTCTGCTACCGAATTTTCTAAAACTTATGAGGAACGATTCACAGGACTGGTTATCAACTAGCTCCACATGTATGCCTCTGGTTATCTGGCACATAAATAAGATGATATAAGCATTCTCAGGGCTTTGTCCTTTTCCCTTAACCCATAATGTGCTGGTGTAGTCTACGCCTGTGGTATTAAAAGGTTGCTTACATTGCACACTGAACTCAGGTAATGGACGAACTATGTTGGGCCTGTACGGCCTCCCCTGCGTTCTCCTACAAATAACACAATGGTGTATCATACTCTCAGTCAGTTGCCTTATCTGTGGGAACCAGAACTCCTGTCTGACACTCGCCACAGTGGCATTTGCACCCATATGAGCATTAGCATCATGATGTTCTTTGATAACTACCCAAGTAACATAGCAACCCTTCAGCAATAGAATGGAAAACTTAACAGGTTCGGGTAACTGTGCGTGCTCTGGTCTACCCTTACACCTTATTACCCCATTGTCCAGGTAAAGATTCAACTGGTGTATGAGAGCTAGTTTTGGTTTTCTTACTCCCTTCATCAAACTCTCATATTCCTCTTGGAAAAATTCCCTCTGCATGATGGCAATGGTCTTATTCTTTGCCTCTTGGAGTTCTTCCAAGGTCAATTCACCATGCCTCTTCATACTGATTGAACTCTTACAATTATTCAAAATCGTAGGAACCACGTGGTCCTATAGACCTTTTTAACCCTGCTGAATCTCTCCCAATTCAGCAAGTGAGTATTACCATTCAGGTTGTCCCCTACAGTACTGACCAAAATGTTTTCTTCCCTACCCTGTGCAAGTGATCCACCAACCCATGACCTATCTATTGGCCAAGAGGAATTTTTTAACCAAGGGGGTCCCTCCCACTAGAAAGAACTATCCAAGATCATTTCTGTCCTTTTCCCACGTGTCAACCAGTCACTGGGATTATCATCTGTAGGCACATAGGATAAGACCACCTCTAGAATTAAAGGGTATATTTTCTGTACTATACTTTTCACAGACACTGGGAGAGCACTTTTCAATAATAGCCAATTTAGGGCGACTTTACTGTCTGACCAAACGAACAGTTCTACAAACTCATCCTTCTCAAAGGATTCTTTAATAAATTTGGCCATTCTTGCTGCTAGCAACAATGCCATCAACTCAAGTTTTGCAACAGTTAATTCTTTAATGGGCGCTACTCTTGCCTTTGCCATCATTTTTCGTTCTTAACTCTACAGGCTACACAACCATATGCTAACTCACTGGCATCACAGAATATGTGTAAGGAGTCCTCCCTTTCCTAGCCTAGTATTCCTAAGGAAGGAAATATCAAGACAATTTTCCAAGTCTTCGGATAACTCAACCCATTGGTTCTGTAATGGGTCTGGGAGTTGTTCATCCCAATCCAGTTGTTACTTCCACAAATTCTGCAAGCACACCTTTGCCCTAAAAACTGCAGTAGAACTTTGAGTACGTCAGCTGTTATACTGCATGTGGTCCCGTCCACAAACAATCGTTCAAGCTTAACCCACTTTTCCCCTGTCTAACCGAAGAGTCAAATACTATCCTAATAGGGGTTGTTGCACTGTCCTTTTTAACACATGTTGTGCCAAGAAATGACAGTCTTCTGTTTTAAAATATTCCATTCTCTCTGTGAATCTCCTATCCTCCTCATCCTTCAGGATTTTCTGGCAGTGTTCTAGATACTGAGTGTCCTCCTGAAACTTGACACACTGCTGTTTTAATCTGTTCAAAGTAAACCCAAAGTTGGAAGTTAATCTCCTTTTATTGCTACAACATACTGTTTGTCAATTTCAGAATAAGTTCTCTAATACCTTCCGTTCCTGTTCCGTTTTTTCACTGCAGTCAATACTCAAATGATCTAAACTTCATAAACTTTCAAGATCTTCCCTTGGATCCTTTATTTGAGTAGCCCCTTCAGCCATAATTATGTCGTCGGTTTCCACTACCAGTTTTACAATGGAGATATGAGTCTCCTTGGTGGGAGGAGAACTACATGTTCTGGTTACCACGTAACCAAATATGGTTGGTAGCAATACTAAATTTTCAAATTTCCTAAACCCTGGGTGTAAGATGTACACATTGTCAACCCCTATTAACAATTCAATAGGCGACTGTTTCTCTACTGGTAGATCAAAATCTATCAGCTCAGCTGATTTTCGTTTTACACGACCTTAAGTTCTTCTTAACGCCGAATTTCTTCGTATATGCTGGTAGCTCATCTACCACCATACAATCCATATTTATAGGTCTACCCCGATGAGGTACAGCGATGTTCACCATTTCATATTCCTTAACTGGTGTAGAAGTTAAGTAACCTATCAACGATATATTTTCAACTCCCTTTTATAGTGGAGTCCCGCAAGAGCAGATTTTTTTATAAATGGTCTCTCGGCACAGGTATCTAACAACCCTCTCTTTCGCACGATGCGACCTCTTTTATCCTTTAGGGTTATTGTGGCTGTAGGTAAAATCGACTTCCTATTCGTCTTATTTCCCTGTCCAGTATTCATCAAAGAGAGAGTTCCAACTTGTACCCCACCTACCTTAGATTTATTTGGCTGGTTTCGATTGCATACAGCACTATGATGTCTAACAGTGCAGCCGTTATTACAACCTTGCCTGTCACAGTCAGAACTGAAGTATTTACTGGATGCGCATACGAAACATAAACCCAGAGCTCTGAGTGGTTCTATCTTTCCTCCTCTGGTTATATAGGATTTACAATGTGTCCATATATGATTGCCTCCGCAAAGTGCACATCCTGTAACCTGGTTTACTTTGGCTTTGTCCATACTATCTTTAAGCCTTACTGGTGTCTTTTTTGGTCTCACAGATTGCCGTTGTTCTACTGCAAAGGCAGATACCGTTGTCAATGTATTAGCTTTTGCTGGTTCAGTCTGTGGAAAAGCCCTCAAATTGTATTTCCTCTTCAAGATATTTTCTAAAGGTGTCAAATTTCAGCCAATCTTCTCCACACCTTCGTTTTATAATTTCCCTTACACTACTTAGTAGTTGGTGTAGAGCAAGATGGTATACAATTCACTCAATTCCAGCCTTTCACTCTCCAATGATCTTATGCAGCATTCGAATTGCGCTCTATGACCTTGTAGCGATTCTGCATCTGCCTTGGGAGTCTCGGTTTGGAAGAGTTTTCTAACTAAACACAACTTAATTTCGTCTTTTCTGCCATAGGTCTCTTTTAACAGGTTCACTGCTTGTAAATATTTATCACCTTCTAACTTAAAACCAGATATCAGTTCCAGAGCCTCACCTTCCAATAGCCCCTTCAAATAAGAAAACTTCTGTATATTCTCAAAATCAGTATGTTGGTGCACTGATACTTCATAAAGTTCCCAGAATTAATTCCATTCCGATACATCACCATTGAAGTGTTTGAGGCCTAATTTGGGTAACTTCACAGTAGCTTTAACAGGCGATATAGGTGCACTAGGTTCACCTCTTACAGCTAGAAGACTCGTGATGGAGAAGTTTAGTCTATGAATTTCGGTGCCTACCTTTAGGCTATATTCTGCTTGATTCATAATTTGGTCAGGTTGTCGTCCAGGATCTGTCAGATCCGATATTTCGTTATCCAATTCCTGGATTTTTTGTAAATATTCCTTCAAGGAGTCTCTCAATGAAGAAATACTATTGATATCACCTGCATCAATATTGGTTTCCATCTTTTTTGACCAGTTAGTTATCACACTTAAACCCACTCCCCCCCAGTCTCCTCTTCAATTTTTTCAGGTCAGACATCTTAGCCTATAATTTACCAACACCAAATATACAAGTTCTTAATCACTAAAAGTGTACAACTGCTAGCTCAAAAAAATTTATATATATATATATATATATATATATATATATATATATATTGTCATATATATATATATATATATATATATATATTGTCTGAAGTGATCAAGCACCTGGTTATTACACAAATAATAATACCAAAAGTTACCCTCACATCGACCAGATACTTGGAACCTCATAACAAAGAGTTTTTGACTGAATCACTAAAGGTACAATGATCCCATAAACTTACTTATCACTTGAGAAAATCAATAACTTTATCAAGTTATGGGTGAGGCAACAATTATTAAGATATATCCAGACTAGTGGAAAATGGGTATCACTTCAATAAACACTATCTGTCTCTCTGGTTCTATTTTACCTAGATAAGTCTCAGGTGAACAAACAGGTGCATCACTTACCTTGTACACATTCATTAATGTCTTTAATTACTGGTGGTCAAAATGAAATGCTGTGTTTTAAAAACTTTAAACAAACAGGTTTATTTCTAGGTTTATTTCTAAGTTCAAAAGTTATATGTAAAGTTCACAATCTCAAAAGATTTACTATTAATTGACAACAGTGTAAGATTTAAGTATTTCTTAATCAAGTTTAATTCACAAAACTCTAATTTATTAAGAAAGCAATTTGGTTAGGTTAGAATCAAACTATTAACTATCACTCAAGTGCCAGGTATACTCGTATACCTGATTAACTAACACAAACAGTCATCAAAATATTACTGACTGGAATCCACATAAACATTCTCCAAAATCTCAATAACAGGTAGGCACTAACAAAATGTTAAGAAATCACCAGCAAAACACATTAATTATAAAATTATAGTAATATGATAGCACAGACATATAAGAATTCAATATGCAAAAATGGAAATATACCAACCACCAAAAATGTGCCTAAAGATTATATCAATCTTTCACAAAAACACTTCTCTTTAAAAAAAGAAAAAGTTAAACTCACATCTTTCTAAGACTTTCTTATAGACAACACTGCCAAGCCACTAAGACTTATTCAAAATAATAATTCTCTTTTACCTAGAATATCACTTTAACTCTTAACATTACAAAACTCAGTAACCACCACATTACCTTTTGTAATTATTACACCATTGCCCATTTTTCACAATACTTGCACAAAACAATATTCCTGATCACCTTCTGCGAAATTAACACACTCCTGGGGTGAGTTTTAACAGAGCTTTTACAAACGGTAACCCTTCAGTATCCCTTATATATATAATGGGATTAGAGAGAGAGAGAGAGAGAGAGAGAGAGAGAGAGAGAGAGAGAGAGAGAGAGAGAGAGAGATATGCTTATCTCAGGGACCCCTATGGCTGACTGACTGTCTTTGGAACAGCACTGCACTTTTAACTCCAACAAGCCCTTCCAGAATACATGATACATAGAGTATACATATATTATACATAAGTATGCAAGTGTATGAATGCACACATGGCTGAGCTTCGAGCGCCTGACTACTTATCTATAACTGACATTTCCTGGGACACTCAAACCACCTGAACAAGCAAAAGAAATGCTTTTAGATCCAAAATTAGCTGGCTGACAGCATGTCAACTTCAACTCTCTTACTGTTCCTCCTTCTCTCTTTCTCAGATTACAAAAAGAATAAGCACAGACACAGCTAATAAATATAGGTTAGACATACATGATGAATGTATAATAGGCAACTGGCCGATAACTGTCAACTCATCACGATAAGTTAAGAGGGGTCCTTTTGCCTAAGCGCAAGTTACTGGACACTTGTGTAAACAGGATGTGGTGACCTGATAAGAATCTCAAAATATCTCTCTCTGTTCACTACACGCTAAGAATTTGTCGTTCATAATACAATTCCATATATTAAACAAAGGGAAAAACCATACCAAGACATTGTAAGATTACATGATATACAATTTATCTGTAAGAAAAAGTCATTTTAAAATCACATCTTCACAATGAATGACGAATCTGCAAGCAAAACCTCAAAATTTTCAGACATATAAACACTTATAAAATGGTTATATATATTATAACACCTTTATATATATATTATAACACCTATATATATATATATATATATATATATATATATATATATATATATATATATATATATATATATATATATTATTAGTTAAATATAATATTCAGAGTTCGCTACACTTCATATTAATCAATAGTAGATCACTACTGGTTATATTATATATAAATGCCCTAGACTACACATGCATATATACAATGCACAACAGGGTTAAATTTCACTTAAGTATCTTAAAACTTACCATAAACTTAAAAAAAATAATAATTTTATATTAATATTTCCTTTCCATTACCTACAATTTACAAAGAAGGAAAAAATAAACAATTTACAAAGCGGAAATGCGTCAACCATCATTTTGCCTAACCTAACTTAACTCAATTTCTGGGTTGGCGTGAGCACAGCCTGGTATTTACCAATCCTGACTGAAGGCATAATCATCAGCTGCTTCACATAAGTGACTCGCCAGTGTCTTATAACTATCATATTGGAAATGTACTCTATCACCGGCAAAGTCTCTTTCTACCAACTGATTGAAAACAAGTTATTTCTTGGTTTCTCTTCAATAACTGGTTTACTAGATTTTTTCGTGCTCGACATCTATCCCTAGGGATGTTTCTAGGAGCATAATGAATCTCCATACTATTTACTAAAACCTTACAGTTACAGATACCTTCCAATCTCTCTACTAGTCCTAAAATCTTATTTCTTACCTTATTGACCAATTCTGGATCTTTATCATTTACATCAATATCGTTTCCCCCAATGAACAGGATAACGATATCTGGGGCATAAGCTGCCAACTTGGTCGCTAGCACAGGATCCAGTAGGTTATCGCAGACTGCTCCTGATTTCCCAAAACAGAGATAATACAAGGGCTGTTTTACTACAACACCTTTCGCTCTATGCAAAATACGTCTGGATAAGCCATAGCCATTTTCTCAACTTTATTCGATGTGCAATGATCTCAAAAATAAAAAAAAGAAGGTTACTATCAAAAGTCAGGCTCCAGTTAGGCCGAGTTAACCCTACTATTCCACTTCAGGCTAGGTTAGCACATGACATTCTAAAATGGCAGCCACCATCAGCTGGTCATGTCTTTATCTTTATCGCCAAATATCACAACAACCCTTAAGTTTTCATAAACATTAACTATACAGATCTCTGATACAACAACCAATCACTGAAATCCTGGTCACGTCACCATTTCATTCAAACTCATTCAGAATAAGTATAGCATTTCAAATCGTCAGTGTTATTGTATTGTATAGCCTAAACGATTTGAAACGTACTGACCTAATCATAGCCTTAGTCTTTTACTACGATACCCAGGTTACTTCATTCTTACTCTAGTTCAAATTGTGATTAAATCAATGCATTGCATTGTATATGTTAACTAAACTAACAATATGAACTTACTATTGGTGCAATCAATTGTTCCTAGCTCAATGTACAGCAGTTAGATTGGCATAAGCAAAATCTATATTTCACAACCTTCGTCCAAAGCACACCTCAAGAAATTCTCCTTACATTTAGATATGCATATCTCCCAAAGGAAGTTTCCCTAAATGTACTTTAAGATGAACAGGAATACTTAAGTGGGTTTGTAGACACTGATAATTATGGCTGCATTCTTGAGTCCCCACTAGCTCGAACCACTCTGTATCAAGGTTATGAAGAGACTTTGACCGACACCAAACCTTCGACTAACCACTGGACAACAACCGATACCGGTAGTTAAGCACTATTACAAGTATTCTTACAATTAAACACATGAAACAGCTAAGACAACACTTTTCAGTGCTAAATACAAACACAACAAAACATAATATCCTTCTTCTACATAATACGCATTTCCACTTTACGTAAATTTAAAGAGAATGTGAGTGAGGTGCGAAATTATGAGCAGAAAGACAAGTACTGCTGATTTATTGATGAAGGAACCTGCTTATAAAGCGCTGTGCGGACATCTGCGTATACGCAGAGACCTCAAGTACAAAATTTTACAAGGGACCTGAGGTCAAACTATTTCTCTACACAAAACATGACAGGTACATAAAGAAAACATGATGATTAACAATAGCTGGTTGGACATAAAAATACTCTGACACATATACATGGTACGAGGGCAAATGAACAGGTAACAAATATACAATTCACAATAATGATAATAAGATTGTGTACGTGCAACCTTCGGTCGCCTGTGAAGGCACCGCAGAAAACGGGATGTTCATCATAGAGAACCCGCTGAGCGAGGACTTTACAATACTCACCCCACCCCCAAAGACGTAGGTAACATCTGATCAAAGCAGGTATCAGCTGGGGCAGCGGAGGGGGCCCCGCCTTCTCGATGCCAGCTGGGGAGGGGGGGTGTTTGTCTTCTTCAGTGCCCTGTGGATGGGTGTGTTGGGTTGGCCTCCTGCCCGGACCCGGGGCCTTCTGGGGCCACGAGGTTTTCTTGCGGACGGAATGGGCTGTGGGGGACACTACCTCCTGCGGGGGGCTTCAGACTTTGGGAAGTGCCCCCGATGTCTTCCTCCAGGAATACGGGCTTGAGGCGGTCTATCAATACCCAGTCTTCCTTCCCGTGGACGGCCACCCGAAATGCCTTCTTGTTTCTCTCAAGTATGAGGAAAGGCCCGCTGTAGGGCCTGGTTAAGGGTGGACGTACGGCATCGTCCCTGACGAAGACATGGCTGGTGGAGGACAGACCGGGAGGCATGAAGGGGGACGTCCTGTCGGTATATGTACGCCGGCAGGGGACGAACTTCCCAACCCTGTCGTGGAGCCTCTGTGTTGTTAAGTCGTCCCGGTCCTCTGTGATGAGTTCCTCCGGGACTACGAGGGTCTCCCTGAAGACCTTTTCTGCTGCAGACGGGTTGCCGCTGGCTCAGGGGGCGGTCTTCAGCCCGAGGAGGACCCAGGGAAGCTGGTACTCCCAGTTCTCAGAGGCGCAACGAGCCATGAGGGACGCCTTCAGGGACCTGTGGAACCTTAACACCATTCTATTGGCTGCGGGGTTGTAGGCGGTGGTGCTGTGGTGAGTGGTCCCCAGCAGGCGTGCCAGGGCAGTCCACAGCTCGGACAGGAAGGCAGGGCCCCTGTCCATAGTTATATGGTCTGGGACACCGAACCAGCTGATCCAGCTGGAGAGGAGGGCCTCTGTGCATGCACTGGAGGTGACTTCTTCCACCTGGTGGAGTGGTCAACGACTGTTAGAAGGTATCTTGCTACGTGGATGTGCCCGAAACATCTCACCGGCTGGGGAAAGTCGCCCACCCCCGATTCAGTGTGCCGCCCTACTTTGCTGGCCTGGCACTGTATGCATTGCCTTGCCCAGGCTGTCGCATCCTTCCATATGCTGTGCCAGACGAACTTCTCCACCAGCAGTCTGGCCATCGTTCTGCTGGCGTGGTGGAACAGTCCATGGATGACATCGAAGACCAGCCGACGACGAGAGGCGGGCACCAGTGGGCAGGGGTGGCCAGTGCTTACATCGCTTAGCAGTGTTGGCCCTCCAGGGCTGAGGGGCACGTCCTTCCACTTCAGCGACGTGATGGCAGTGCGGTAAGCTAAAGTCTCTGGGTCGGCGGCTTGTTCATGGGGGAGGTCCTCGTAGTTGATCTCGAGCTGCACTGCATCGATTTCGATCCTCGAGAGGGCATCAGCTACTGGGTTCTTCTTGCCAGGGAGGTATTTGATGGTGCAGGTGAACACCGCGATGGCCGCAAGGTGCCGCTGCTGCCTGGAGGACCATGCACCCCCCAGCTTTGTGAAGGCATGAACCAGCGGCGGGTGGTCCGTCCAAACTGTGAAGGGCGTACCCTCCAGAAGGAATTTGAAGTGGCGTACCGCCTGTACACCGCGAAGAGTTCCCTGTCGAAGGTGCTGTAGCGGGACTCGGAGAGACCGAGTTTTCTCCTGAAGAAGGTGATGGGCTGAGGGGCTCCACTGACAACTTGCTCCAGGACGGCCCAGCAGGCAACGTTGCTGGCGTCCGTTATCAGCTGGAGGGGAGCACTGGGGTCCTGGTGGGCCAAAGCTGTTGCCTTGGCGAGGGCGGCCTTCGTCATGGAGAAGGCCTGTTGCTGGTCGGGGCCCCTCTCCAAGGTCTTCAGACGGCCCATGAGGATCTCCGTCAGGGGGGCCATGGTGTGGGTGATCCCCAGGATGAGGCTCCTTTAGTAGTTGACCATTCCGAGGAATTCTTGTACGGCCCTGATGGAGGTAGGGGTGGGGAACCTGATGACGGCCTTGACTTTCGATGAAACTGGGTGGACGCGCTCCTGGGGATATCTCGTGGCCCATTAATTCCACCTTATCAACGCCAAAGATTCACTTGTCAAACCTGACGACGAGGCCACTCTCCTGCAGGCGCTGCAGGACCTTCCGGATGTGCCATAGGTATTCCCTGTGGGATCTGGAAAAAATTAGGATATCATCGACATAGCAGACGCAGAAGTTCAGGTCCCCCAGGATGCTGTCCATCAGTCTCAGAAGGGTCGCCCCTGCGGTCTTCATGCCGAAGGTGGAGAAGGCGAAGACATAGGACCCGAAAGGCGTGACGATGGCGGTTTTGGGGATGTCCTCTGGAGCTACTGGTACCTGAAAATATGACTTCATGAGATCTAACTTTGAGAATATTTTGGCCCCGTGGAAGGAGGCTGTTAGGTCCTGCATGTTTGGTAGGGGTAGTGTTTGGGTTCTGTAGCGAGGTTGAGCCGCCTGTAGTCGCCACAGGGTCTCCAGGTGCCGTCTGCTTTCTGTACCATGTGAAGGGGGGAGGCCCATGGGCTGGGAGCCTTCTTGCATATGCCCATCTGTTCCATCTCAGCAAAGGCCTTCTTGGCCTCCTGAAGGTGCTGTGGGGGAAGCCTCCAAAACTTTGCGTGCGTAGGGGGGCCCCTTGTCTTGATGTGATGATATATCCCATGTTTGACAGGGGCCCAGGACACCTGACGAAGCTCGGATTAGAAACACCTCCACGAATTCCTTCAGGAGGGAGCCGTACTGGTGGGGAGCGACGGAACAGATTGTGGGCTCCCTGGGGCCCAGCGACAAGGGCAGGGACTGGCAGGACTCGGTGTCCAGCAGGCGCTTGCGGCCGACGTCGACTGCCAGTCTGAAGTGGGCGAGGAAGTCTGCACCCAGGAGTGGGGTCCTAATGTCCACGACAATGAGTTCCACTCATACCTCCGGCCAAGGATGGAGAAAGACAGGAGCCTGGTGCCGTAGGAGAGGATGGGGGACCCGTTGGTGGCCGTCAGGGAGGCAGCCAGGTCCGGCAGATGTCTGCGGTCCTCTCTGGAAGGCAGGAACACTGACCATATGGCCCCAGTGTCGAGCAGCATCATCATGCCGGAGACAGTGTCACAGACATAGAAGCCTACTGGTGCGGGGCCCCTGGGTGTTTCGGATGCTGCTGCCATGGTGGCCTGTGAGGGTGGCCACCGCTTCCCCTGTTTTTTTTGAAGGGGAGAAAAGGCAGGGGCTTCGCAATTTCGGACAGCTTTACTGAACTTCTGGTGGTAATAGCAAAGCCCCGGCCTTTCCTTCTTCTGCTGGTGGGGTGGCCTCCTCCTGTCGACGGCATTGATGGATGTGTGGGCGTGGAAGCCCGCTTCGCTGCCCTCATGGAGTCCATCAGCTGCTGCGGCTTTGATCAGGCCCTCGACCAGCTAGGTGTATGGTTCTGTGATCTGCCCACGGATCTCTGGGAATAGATGCCGCAGGAGGATCTCCCTCGGCAGGCTAATCTCTTTGCACCAGCCACTGCTGTCAGTCTCAGGGAGGAAGAGGAGGAGGAGGTCCTGGAGGGCATGCCCCGTCTCCAAGAGGTTTGTGTCCTGCCAGGGGTTGATGGCGAAGTCGAGGGCGCAGGCGGCTCTCTTGGAGACCGGCAGGGAGCAGGTCTCGACGAGAGTGGCCTTTAACTCCTGGAAGGTGGCAGGGCTCGTCGTTGTCGTCACCCATGGGGCGACCTTCTTGTATATCTACTCCGGTAGGGCGTTGATGGTGATGCCCGCCTTCAACACCTCATTGGTCAGGCCTGCCACCCTGAATTGCCCCTTGACCCTGTAGAGCCAGGACGCTGGGTTCTGATGGGTGAATGGTGGCAGCTGAGGGCTGCCCTCGGTTGGTCCGTCAGGAGGGGCATCGCGCGGGGAGCGGGCAGTGGCATGGAGGAGCGCGCGGGAGGGGGTTGTGCAAGGGAGACGTCTGCCTCCGAGAAATTTGCGGTACTTTGTATGTGGGTGGGGATGTCTGTGTCCATGCTCATTCCGCACTCTCACTTGGAGTGTGAGGGAACACTCGCTTCAATACACGCTTGGGAGCGTGCCGTGTGGGTCCAATAATGACGCTGGTGATTTGTCAACAAGGGTCGGTAACGCCTAAACACTTTGATAGAGCGCCATAGTTAGTCCATTTGGGGCGTGGGTTGGTTCATTGGGTCAAGACGAAGTCGCCGCTTGGGTCCATTAATGGCTCCGGGAACCACTCCAGGGGTCACCACTGTGAGAGAGGTGCGAAATAATGGTTTATTCATGAAGCAACCCACTTATAAAGCGGTGTGCGGACGTTTGCGTATATGCAGAGACTGTGAGTACAAAATTTTACAAGTGACCTGAGGTCAAACTATTTCTCTACACAAAACAGGACAGGCACATACTGAAAACATGATGATTAACAATAGCTGGTTGGACATAAAAATACTCTGACACATATACGTGGTACAAGGGCAAATGAACAGGTAATAAATATACAATTCACAATAATGATAACATTGTGCACGTGTGACCTTAGGTCACCTGTGAAGGCACTGCAGAAAATGGTATTTTCATCATAGAGAACCCATTGAGCGGGGACTTTACAAGAATACATAAAACTATACCACAACTTACAAAAAAATACAATCTCTCTTGTCAAAGTTTCGACAATATTAAAGGATGTTTGTAGCTTAATGTGTGTGTATATATATATATATATATATATATATATATATATATATATATATATATATATATATATATATATATATATATATATATATATATATATATATATATATATCTATATCTATATCTATATCTATATCTATATCTATATCTATATCTATATCATATATATATATATATATATATATATATATATATATATATATATATATATATATATATATATATATATATATATATATATATATATATATATATATATAGAAAAGCAAAAATCAGGAAAATAAGTCAGAAGATCTGTGAATTTCCTGATTTTTCTAGCACATACATATACATACATACATACACAAACACACACAAATATATATATATATATATATATATATATATATATATATATATATATGAAATTTTTATCACACCGTGATTTATATATACAATCAGAAGCTACACATGTCGCTTAATATCAAATTCACGCTACCTCGTGAATATCTCCGATGGAGAATCATCACGAAGGAATTTATTTAAGTGATAAATGAATTAGTACCGCGGGACACGAACCCTCGACACGGACCTATTCAGCAACTCCAGTTGACGTTTCCACTGCGCCATCAAGAGAGGGATAAGTCATTACCGTGTCTGCTGTACTGTTTTTTCCCGTCGTGAGCAGGGAAATTGTACTTAGTCTCGGCAATGACCCACCTCCGCCATGGTAGTTCGTTGGTACGTTTGGAACACGCAGTTCTTATTATGAAATTTTTCATCACACCGTGATTTATATACAATCATGAAGCTACAAATGTCGCTTAATATCAAATTCACGCTACCTCGGGAATATCTCCAATGGAGAATTATCACCGAAGGGGAATTTATTTAAGTGATAAATGAATTGGTACCACCGGGACACGAACCCTCGACACGGACCTATTCAGCGACTCCAGTTGACGTTTCCACTGCACCATCAAGACTGTATATAAATCACAGTGTGATAAAAAATTTCATAATAAGAGCTACGTGTTCCAAACGTACCAACCAACTATCATGGCGGAGGTGAGTCAAGGCTGAGGCTAAGTACAATTTCCCCACTCACGACGGGAAAAAACAGTACAGCAGACTCGGTAATGACTTATACGTCTCTTGATGGCGCAGTGGAAACGTCAACGGGAGTCGCTGAATAGGTCCGTGTCGAGGGTTCGTGTCCCGGCAGTACCAATTCATTTATCACTTAAATAAATTCCCCTTCGCTGATAATTCTCCATCGGAGATATTCCCGAGGTAGCGTGAATTTGATATTAAGCGACGTTTGTAGCTTCATGATTGTATATAAATCACAGTGCGATAAAAAATTTCATAATAAGAGTTGCGTGTTCCAAACGCACCAATGAACTATCATGGCGGAGGTGGGTCACTGCTGAGGCTAAGTACAATTTCCCTGCTCACAACGGGAAAAAAAAGTACAGCAGACTCGGTAATGACTTATTCCTCTCTTGATGGCGCAGTGGAAACGTCAACTGGATTCGCTGAATAGGTCCGTGTCGAGGGTTCGTGTCCCAGCAGTACCAATTCATTTATCACTTAAATAAATTCCCCTTCGCTGATAATTCTCCATCGGAGATATTCCCAAGGTAGCGTGAATTTGATATTAAGCGACATTTGTAGCTTCATGATTGTACGAGTATATAAATCACAGTGGGATAAAAAATTTCATAATAAGAGCTGCGTGCTCCAAACGTACCAGCCAACTATCATGGAGGAGGTGGGTCATTGCTGAGGCTAAGGACAATTTCCCCACTCATGACAGGAAAAAATAGTACAGCAGACTTGGTAATGACTTACACCTCTCTTGATGGTGCAGTGGAAATGTCAACTGGAGTCACTGAATAGGTCCGTGTCGAGGGTTCGTGTCCCAGCAGTACCAATTCATTTATCACTTAAATAAATTCCCCTTCGCTGATAATTCTCCATCGGAGATATTCACGAGGTAGCGTGAATTTGATATTAAGCGACGTTTGTAGCTTCATGATTGTATATAAATGATGGTGTGATAAAAAATTTCATGATAAAAGCTACGTGTTCCAAACGTACCAACCAACTATCATGGCGGAGATGGGTCATTGCTGAGGCTAAGTACAATTTCTCTGCTCACGACGGGAAAAAACAGTACAGCAGGCTCGGTAATGACTTATACCTCTCTTGATGGCGCAGTGGAAACGTCAACTGGAGTCACTGAATAGGTCCGTGTTGAGAGTTCGTGTTCCGGCCTTACCAATTCATTCATCACTTAAATAAATTCCCCTTCGCTGATAATTCTCCATCGGAGATATTCCCAAGGCAGCGTGAATTTGATATTAAGCGACATTTGTAGCTTCATGATTGTATATAAATCACAGTGTGATAAAAAAATTCATAATAAGAGCTGCGTGTTCCAAACGTACCAACGAACTATCGTGGCTGAGGTGGGTCATTGCTGAGGCTAAGTACAATTTCCCTGCTCAGAACGGGAAAAAAAGTACAGCAGACTCGGTAATGACTTATACCTCTCTTGATGGCGCAGTGGAAACGTCAACTGGAGTCACAGAATAGGTCTGTGTCGAGGGTTCGTGTCCCGGCGGTACCAATTCATTTATCACTTAAATAAATTCCCCTTTGGTGATAATTCTCCATCGGAGATATTCCCGAGGTAGCGTGAATTTGATATGAAGCGACATTTGTAGCTTCATGATTTTATATAAATCACGGTGTGATAAAAAATTTCATAATAAGAGCTGCATGTTCCAAACGTACCAACCAACTATCATGGCGGAGGTGGGTCATTGCCGAGGCTAAGTACACTTTCCCCGCTCACGGCGGGAAAAAACAGTACAGCAGACTCGGTAATGACTTATACCTCTCTTGATGGCACAGTGGAAACATCAACTGGAGTCGCTGAATAGGTCCGTGTCGAGGGTTCGTGTCCCGGTGGTACCAATTCATTTATCACTTAAATAAATTCCCCTTCGGTGATAATTCTCTGTCGCAGATGTTCCCGAGATAGCGTGAATTTGATATTAAGCGACATTTGTAGCTTCATGAATATATATATATATATATATATATATATATATATATATATATATATATATATACACAGGGTGATTCTGGTTCTTTCGGTACTAAACCCAAGAAAATGAGAATATTTCAGCAAGTTATGAACATATAATTATGAAATTTGCGTCAAAGGAACATGGGACATTGAGAAAGGAGGGGGGGAAATCCTGGCGCCATGTTGCGCACTGCTGTGTCTTGCGCCGTTAAGACAATGACTAGCATCTGGCACCATGACACTGTTTAGAGGAACCTGTCACCCAGACATTACGAACGATTAATACACGCTCCTCTATTGTGTACATCGTTCTCCTTCACTACTATACAACACAATGACAGGGGAGTGTAGACAGGGCAGTGCATGACATGGCACTAGCCTCTAGTCTTTGTCCCCATGGCGCAGGGCACAGTGTGCAGCATGGCACCTGACACTAGCCATTGTCCCAACATCGCCAGGATTTTTCCCCCCCTCCTTTCCCAGTGCCCTATGTTCCTTTAATGCAAATTTCATAATTATATGTTCCTAACACGCTGAAATATTCGCATTTTCTTGGGTCTAATACTGAAAGAATCACCCTGTAAATATATATATATATATATATATATATATATATATATATATATATATATATATATATATATATATATATATATATATATATATATATATATATATATATAATATATGTATGTATGTATATGTATATAATGCATATATATGTATATATATATATGTATATACATACATATGCATATATATAAATATACATAAATATATATACATATATGTGTATGAATGTATACTTGCCTGTGTATGGAGGCAAGGCATGTGGATACATGCCTATGTTATTATGTCTAATCTAAACTGAGCAACATGTAAACACTACGGTGTGATTACGGTTTATTCTTATTTCTTTCTTAGTTTAAGAATGTTCCCCAATTTGTAGGTCAGTTTATGTGCTCATGAAAGCTCTCTCTACATTCTTTACTCCTTTTCCGAGCATAATGAATAGAAATCAGTGGACAGAGGGCCCTTCGATCCTGAAGAATTAAAATTGGAAAGAAAGTTTATTGTTTCATTTACCTTATCAACATTCTTTGGGATAGCACGAAATTAAGTGAAAGACTAAAATGAAAGACTAGGGCCAAAAATTTAAATAACTTTTAGCATATTTATATTTATATATATATATATATATATATATATTTTTTTTTTTTTTTCTTTTTAAGTGGGGAAACCACTTCTAAAGCAAACCCAAACCTCCAAACTGCCTTGCTCCCCAATATAACGTAATTTCCCACTGATACCTGAGGAAGGGTGTGAGAAACTCAGCCCCTATGTAAATTTCTCTCCATGCTCCCCTTTTTGGTGCATCTGTTTATCTTTTCTAAATACCTGGTGACTGCTTGCATTACCTCTTTCCAGATAAAAGGCGAAAATCCACCAGAAAGGTTGAGTTCCCCATAAAAACTGGCGAACATGGGTTGCCAGAAGTCACCAGGATTTGGGAAAGATCCCAACATAGAAAGCGAGGTGACACGACCGCCATCTTACGATCCTTGTGACCTCTGGTAGGAACAAGAAAATAAGCCCTGAGGTCATATAAGACGAGAAACAGCGGCTGTTGCCCTCAGAACACCCCGTCAGCAGACCGACACACTACCCCTTGCATGCGCCTCAGTGATCTGACCCCTCCACGTAGTCACCTTTCGACCACCCAGTCACATTATCCTTGCATTTTCCCATTAAACTCATCCCTCCAGAATTGGTGAAATTCAACGAGGCCCCTCCATCGCTCCGTTGTAAGGTGCCGTCCTGACTAGACGGTTTTTTCAACAGTCACATATCTCTAATCTCCAACTGCACTCTCATTTTCTTTTCTGAAGTGCGAGTTATAACAAAGACCTAACTCACTTAGCTCAGTGTTAATTTTAATGCAAGTATTGTATATCGTACCAGAATCGAGTTACCTTGGCAGCCTCTGTGCAGCCTTTTGATTCGTCCGAGATCGTTATAATTATCCTTGTGTAACTGCTGACGTATATATATATATTATATATTATATATATATATATATATATATATATATATATATATATATATATATATATATATAATATATATATATATATATATATATATATATATATATATATATATATAATATATATATATATATATATATATATATATATATATATATATATATATATATATATATAACATGTATTAAACTGCTTACTTTTTACCAGATCTTAAGAAATTGCAATAACCACAATGACTTCTTAGCTTTCTCAAATTCTTCACACTTTCTGGATATACATGCTGCTAAAAGCCTTATATACAAATGCAATAATATTGTTAACCTGGTGTCATAATAGATTCAAACTGCATCTAGATTATCAGAACGAGGTCAACTTCTCATGGTCAAGTTGGCAACATGACCTGGTTCTGATACTCTGGATGAGAGTTTGAATCCTGCTACAGAACACCAGAATTACTTCATTATCTTGCACTTGGATCTGAGGCTCTGTAGTGACAAGTATATCCAAAAAGTGTGAAGAATTCGAAGAGAAGTTAAGAGAACATATATATATATATATATATATATATATATATATATATATATATATATATATATATATATATATATATATATAAAAAGCGCAGGTTAAGAACCACATTTTATTAGCGACGCGTTTCGTTTTTCCTTCATAACAACATTTTCAAGCCTAAAAGAGACATTACAGTATTTTAATAGTTAAAAGATTATACAATCATTATTGGCTGACAAAGTTGAGTACAGGTGACAACAATAGAGACAACTGATAAGATCTTTAAAATTATTTACCTTTTGTCTGGCATCCCCTATATTTACAAGTGTGACGCCTGTAGCGCCACCTACATTGGCCAGTCAAAGAGGTCAGTCCGGACAAGACCTCCCGAACATTATGGCATTTCTCCTCGTAGTGGTTGCTTGCTGCCCAAGCCAACCAGATCACCGATTGTGCAACATATAGAGGAATATAAAACAGGTAGAAGATTAGAAAATTTTACAGTTCTTGGTAATTTTACTGAAGAATCATTATTGAGAATCTCGGAGTCGATTGAAATATTTTTTAGAAAACCAGCGCTTAACCTTGACAATTCATCCTATTCCTTGCTCTTAATATAAATTATTTAATCATTCATTTATAATGTAAACTCTTCAATTTCTGTTTTACCCAATAAGTAGTTTATATGCTATTGTAAATAATTTTAAAGATCTTATCAGCTGTCTCTATTGTTGTCACCTGTACTCAGCTTTGTCAGCCAATAATGATTGTATAAAATCTTGTAGCTATTAAAATACCATTATGTCTCTTTTAGGCTTGAAAATGCTGTTATGAAAAACAACGAAAACGCGCCGCTAACAAAATGTGGTGGTTCTTATTTCCTGCTGAGATTGAGATTTCCAAAACATCTGTCTACTTACACTATATATATATATATATATATATATATATATATATATATATATATATATATATATATATATATATATATATATATATATATATATATATATATATATATATATATATATTATATAAACATCATTTAATATGAAATTCACCGTACTTCTGAAATAACCTCATGGAGGATTTTAATAGTTAACTACTTCTGTCTTGACCAACTTGAACCTGTGCCTTTGATTTAGAAGCAACGATAAACCGTCGACAGTGATAGACAAGTATGTATAAGTACACGGTCTATCGTTGTTTCTAATTCAAAGGCCCACGTTCGAATCCTGGCCAGTACTAGAGCGTTTGCCAAATATTCCCCTTCAGTGTAACTTTTTCTCCCTGGTTATAATCACTGATAATTCATTTATTTCACACTGACTAGTTATTCCATAACAGGACAACGTATTACACTGATTTTCATGTACACACACACACACATATATATATAATATATATATATATATATACATATATATATATATATATATATATATATATATATATATATATATATATATATATATATATATATATATATATATATATATATATATATATATATATATATATATATATATATATATATATATATATATATATATATATATATATATACCTGAAGTACATTTGTGTTAAAGTGTCTAGTGTTAACGTAATTGTGCATTTTGTGATTGTAATTGAGTTACTTGGCACCATCCGTGCATTCCCTCAGTTCCCTTTGAGTGCGTTATTGTTTCATGCAAGTAACCGTCTTGCATCTCATTGCAGATCGGCCTTGGCTGTGGAACCAACTCTTCAGCTCTCTCCCATGTGCCAGTATTTTCCTTTTGAATGAATCTTCTACCGATCTGCCTTAACCGGTCTGATCTTAGTCGAACACAGTAGTTTTCTTCGTAATGTAAAGAACTCCCTGTGATCATCCGTTGCAGCCTAGAATCCCAGTAAGTTTCTAAGGTGGAAACATAGCAGTTGGCAACCTTGCCAAGATCTCGTGTTGCTCTGCAAGATCAATGCAACTGCAATGGCCAGCTGAATAGCAATTGCTAAAGCTGATTGCAAGAGCAAAAATGACCCTAGTAGCATACCCCTTTTTAAGCACATGAGAAGAGCCAGTTCCACAGCATAAGGACAAGCGTCGGTATATTTTATTTAGGTTTATGCCAGGTGCGAAAAGTGACTGCAAATCACTGTTAGGTATTGACAGACAACGTGCATACCCAATTTAGTCACGAGAAGAGAGGGCATATTAACCATTCCACGAGATCTTGGTGCTACCGCATGTTAGCTGCATTTGTTCACGAATAGGAAAGCTAGGGAGTGAACTCAGTTGAAGAGTTAACAAAAGGAATAGAGCCCTTATCCCTTCATCCACATGATAAGGACAATTTGTACGGCCAACTAAGGGCTGACTCCAGCCATTTCTCTTCTCGCTGGAATTATTCTCTCTCTCTCTCTCTCTCTCTCTCTCTCTCTCTCTCTCTCTCTCTCTCTCTCTCTCTCTCTCTCTCTCTCTCTCTCTCTCTCTAGGTTCAATAACAGCAGATGCAAAAGATTAAGACTTGCAAACCACATAAGAGGTTTATGGTGCTAATGTATGACAGAAGCATTTTATATAAAGGTGTAAATAAGGTTAGACTTGACCTCTCTGCATGGAAGTTACGAGCTTACGATTGCATTCCCCTGCAAGGGAACTCTTACAGAACATAGCAAGAGAGCTGCCTTTCAAGCAGGACACATTTGGAGCCAGTCTGTAGTATGGCATCCAGCACCGTCCAGTACAATACACTGGCAATGGCAACAGATAGATGGTGTTGTCTGGTTTCCATATTGGACAGATATGCCAGCAACAGCAGAATTTTGCCAGTAACTTAAGTGTGGATATAAGAAGGAATGAAGAAAGGTGTTAGGCAACCCATATAGACAAATTGATTTAAAAATAGTGTATTTGACCTCAGACATAACGAGTTTACGGATCCTCCCACTTTCTATTCCCACCGCCAGGTGAAAATATTTCCCATGTTATGTACTTTTGTTGGTACTGTCCCTCTAGTTTACATATATTGCATATTTCTACCACTATGTATCAGTCATCTGAAAATATATTAGTATAGAGACTAGGTTGGTCATATATATATATATATATATATATATATATATATATATATATATATATATATATATATATATATATATATATATATATATATATATATTATATATATATATATATATATATATATATATATATATATATATATATATATATTATATTATATTTATATACATATATATTTATAATATATACAGTATATATATATTGTCACGAAGTGTTTCAAGTACCTGGTTATTACACCACTAATCACAGAATTCAAAAATTTACCTCACTTCAGTCAGATACCTGAACTCTCATAACAATAGAAATTATGACTGAGTCCTCTACAGGTAACAATGATCCCTTACAAAGCTTATTAATCACGTGAAAAATCAAACCAAGTTTATCAAAACCAGTGTGACGTATCAGCAATTAAACAAGAAATATACTAGAGCAAAAGGGCATCACTCCATCAAACAACTTTAGCTGTTTCCCTGGTCTTAATTCACTTCAGCAAAACTAAAGGAACAAAACATGTTTATCACTTTGCCTTATGCACACAATTAATACTATTCACTGCTGGTCAACAAATGAAACACTGTTTTTAAAAATTTCAAACACAAAAGTTTATTTTTAAATTCAGAATTTAGAATTCACAATCTGAAGAAATTTACGGTTACTTGAGAACAACACAAAATTTAATTAATTCTTGAATTAAATTATTAAACAAAACTATATCACAAAAACTTCAATTTATCAAGAAATTAAGTTAGGCAAAACTTATACTTTTAAGAATTACTCAAGATTTGAAAAGAAAATCTTAGTAAATGAAAATTAAATCAAGTTTGCAATGTTAAATTATCATGAAATATTTAATATGCTAAGTAAATAAATATTAATTCACCAATATATAAAATGTGAAAAATCAAGAGATTGCAAACACAATAACACACAAAAATACATAAAAGATTTACCAATAATTATTTCACTAAGGTAAAAATCTCTTAATATACCCCATTATACAATGGTAATAATAAGTAAAATTCACGTTACCTTACACAAGCTTGCGAAAACTTTCACAAAATCACCTGAAATGCAGATGCTTGAAATTCACAAAACACTTTTTTGTTAGGCGCCGTTACACACTTTTCCAACATTCAGATCTCAGAAGCTAAGATTAATACCAGCGACCACTCAAATACTTCATGTTAATAATTATTCTCTTTTGCTAGGTAACCAATTGGTTCTTAGCCACATAAAAATAAATCTAATCCTTCGGGCCAGCCCTAGGAGAGCTGTTAATCAGCTCAGTGGTCTGGTTAAACTAAGATATACTTATTTGAAGAGAGAGAGAGAGAGAGAGAGAGAGAGAGAGAGAGAGACACGAACGGGCTCTAAAATCAAAATGAGCAAACTTTAGGATTCCAAGAGGAAATGAAACAATCAGATGATGTCATTACGGCATTTTGGGAATGAGGTACAAGAGAAAATTCTAGAAGATGACGTCACTTCCAGAGCAAAACGTTATGAACTGCAATCTTACAAAACATGACGTAATCGATAGAGACATGTGCTTTTACCCTCAAAAAGGCATATGTGGCTCAAACAAAAAATCATATGGGACACAATCAGAACCATACATGAACAAAGCAATGTAATATTAAACAGAACGCAATTTCCATGTGCTTCAGTGTAACACTTGTTCGCATTTCCCAAAAAGGTACATGTTTTTACCAGAAAATGGTATGGAACACATGTAACATTGCAAAATCATTTACCTTTTTCTTGTATGAGACAGAATCTTAAGTTATCCCGACCTGTCAACACGTAACACAAAACAAAGTGCTCGCTTATCTTAACTGATACCAACTGAAGCAAAACAAGCCTTTGCTACCACACATACTTGTTGCTAATATACTACGTTACTATTAAAGACATATTATTAATTCTAAATTACGCTGTGAAGTTGTCTAAATCACTAACTCTCTTGAGATCTGACACTACACTACACTACATACGATACTTCAACAACTATTATCATTATGCAGAACACATGATAACTAGAACAGTAAATATATCAAAATCATGGAGTGATATACATTTTACAAGGCAACATCATGAAAATATACACAAACACATATATACATAAATGTATAAATACATACAACACAGTATATATACACATATCACATGAAAAATGAGACTGATATATATATATATAATATATATATATATATATATATATATATATATATATATATATATATATATATATATATATATATATATATATATATATATATATATATATATATATATATATATATATATATATATATATATGAGATCAAACCATTGCAAACCAATCTGTTCTTTCTTTCACCTATAATAATGTTTTACCACTTCTTCTATCTCCACATTTCTTATCTGATCCAGTTCCTCTTATTTTATGTACAGCTCTTTTGCATTCACACTGCTAGCTTCCTTGCTCCACCTGCTTCCTGTCCCTCTTCTCTCATCTTACCACCATACTTTACATTTACTCATGAATGCCTGTGAAATTCAACCACTTCCATTCTACCACCGTCCTTACTTATAATCACTGCTACATTTACTTTTAACTTTCTCCTCTTACAAACGCTCAAATGCTTCACAAGTTCATCAGTTTTCCTTGCTATCCACTGTCCGTATTAAGTCATCTACAAACATCAGCCAATCCACTGATAACTGTTCGCTCATTTTTTATCCAACAGCTTTATATCTACATCTAAATTCTCACACCACTCCATACACGACAATATTAAGCAGCCATGGAGATAAAACACCAATGCATCAAACACTCTTTTATACCAAACCACTCGCTTTCACGTCTATATATTCTAACAACAACTTCACTTCCATTATAAATCTTTTAATTTCTCTCAACATATCTTGTTCACCATAAATCTAAACACAGTCCCCATTAGATCTCTGTCAGTTCTATTAACTCCAGGTGTCTACGCTTTATATATATAATATATATATTTGTATATATATAATATATATATATATATATATACACACACAACACACACATATATATATATATATATATATATATATATATATATATATATATATATATATATATATATACCTCGTTGTGATTATGGGATGCGGGTTCGTTTCCCGCTCCCGAACATCATAATTGCTTTATATATCTGCACTTAGATCTAAGGCTTCGTAGTGACAAGCGTATTCAAAATTCGAGAAGTTAAGAGGCAGTATGGCTATTGCAATTACACATCATCTGGTAAAAAAAAAAAAAAATATATATATATATATATATACATATATATATATATATAATATATATATATATATATATGTATATATTAACTTTATCACATACACAATTGTTCTGTGCATTAGTAGAACTACGGATACTTGATAATGTGGACTGTTTGTCCAAGAAAGCTTGTAACTTTGTCTGAATAAATACTCCATTAGATACCATCTAGTTTGAATGAGGTCTTTTTAGTAATATATATATAATATATATATATATATATATATATATATATATATATATATATATATATATATCAGTATATAGATAGATATAGATAAATAGATAGACACAAATATGTGTGTGCTCTAGTGTATATACTATAAGCAATAACAGTAACAAGAGAATTTTTTAATCAAGTTTGGTAAAATTCAACGATATCATAGTTATTGGTTATTGATTTCTCGTCTTGGCTTATTTTTGTCTAAAGGCTTACAGAAATCTCTTTTGTGGGCTGAATTTACAGTATGTACAGTATATACAAATATTATACACGATGGCATATACACATACGTACCAGTGAATATCGCGGGAGCTAATACGTGATTACCATAAATTATGTATACAGCCTCTGATTGCAGGTGGCACTTCATCTTTTAACGAAATGCTAACCTCACAGTGGAATAAAAAGGACAGTTAATCATATTTATGAAGCTCATGGCTTTCTAATACAGTGACCACAGTAACAGCAATGGATGGCCACGGCATTATTTGTGTACCCTTTTGAGACTGCATTTCACTGCTGTCTTGTTCTGATATAGATGCCCTCAGATATTTGGCCGAAATAAAACGAACTGCACTCTAAAAGTGGAATACTGTTTCTTAGAATATCATCGTTCACGGGGCTATCTTATTTAACATGTTTTCAAATGTGCAATTACTCGTAAAAATTACCCGTATATTTAGTAATCTCAACAGTGAGATGACATCTGAAAAACACCCATGAAAAGGTAGGCAAAGTATATTGTTTACTGATTCCTCTTCCTCTGACTGGCTATTATAAAAACTTCTTGGCTTTAGTCATGTAATTTGCCACAAAATATTTAGGGTAGCGTAGATTGCTAGCAAACTACTGTTTTCTTATGCTCATCTCCTCTGTACTCAAGGCTACATATTCTTCGAGCCCTCAGACACGTGGAGAATGGAATGGAATGGAATGTAGAATTCAGGCCAAAGGCCAAGCACTAGGACCTGCGAGGTCATTCAGCGCTGAAAAGGAAATTGAGATTAGAAAGGCTTGAATGGCGTAACAAGAGGAAAACTCGCAGTTGTACTATGAAACAAGTGTTAGGAGAGGGTGGATAGCAAGATGGAAGAGAGAGAATATGAATGGAGGCACATAAAAGGAACGAAAGGGGTTGCAGCTAGGGGCCGAAGGGACGCTGCAAAGAACTCAAGTAATGCCTACAGTGGCAGCGCGTGAAGTGCATTGACGGCTCTACCCCCACTACGAGGCTCAGATACATGGAGGAAAATACAGACGACCTTAAATTCCCGTCAAGGCCAAACTTACACCTTTTGGTGCATAAACAGAGAAGTGTGATATTTAGGATGGTCAGTAAAAGGAAGTCATAACAATTTAAGGTATTAGCCAAGGAATCAAGTATGTCATCAACAGACACTTTGATGAAAAAAAAAAAGAGGTAATCTCTAAACTGATTAACGACCTACCCGAGGTCACCAAGAAAATGACCTCACAAGAACCGCAGTTTCCGTAAATGCGATGTATCTGTCCTTTTCATTTCGTTGTGAGTCTGACAATGTCAATCCAATCAAACACACAGTACCTCATACATACAGTATATGCGGATATATTTGCATACGTAGATTTCATATTGAGATTGTAGACGCCATAATCGAAGATTATGTGGAATCTCTCTCTTCCTCAAAGTAACAAAGATAATAAATCCGCAAATGCATAAGAAATCGGGGACGTCACTGAATGTGACTGAAGCCAGAGTTTTAATGCATCACTAACCTGTCCTCAGGTGTCAGTCAGCCCATGTGTAACATTTGGCAATGTCAGTCATAAACGAATTGTCCTTAAATCTTTCCCATCTCATGCAGAAATGCTGTATCCTGAAGTCAATCATATGCCAAATTAATTCGGCCGCAACATTACACATTTTCTAGAACCTTCCCACTTTAGTGTCCCGAGTAATATTTGATGGACTCCTTCGTGTCAATGTCATCAGAGTAACAAAGGTCATAGCATATTTCATCCCGTTGCGCTTCGAACGTCTTGTCCCTCATGTCCCTTACCTTTTCTTTTTTTATGCTCCATTACTCTTCACATTCTCGACAAAATCTGTGAAAAGCGAACTTCAGTTTGCCGTTGTCCTCTTACCTGAAAAGGAAAACAAAATTTGGCTATGAAAGTAACCCTGTCAGGTTTCTTGATACTTTGGCGGTCACGGAGGCCTATTACTCCATCGTAACAAACTACAGTGAGTGACCGATTTTAAATATAATATGGATGAAGGATAGGGCCATTATTATCAACATGAAGACGTTTAAAACTTCACTGATGTCATTTTAACGAATAAATCCGTATTTGTTTTCTAAAATATAGTTAACAATATCTTCACAAGTATCTTATAAATATAAATGCATATTATATAAATATAAATATATATATATATATATATATATATATATATATATATATATATATATATATATATATATACACATACATACAATATAATAATGTATGCGTATATTTGTGTGTAAAATGTACACACAACACGCACGACGCCGTTTCGCAGCATTCCATTGCATCTTCATGGCTGCAACGACTCAATATATATTAATAATAAAAAAGGAACGTCACAGTATAAAAGTAAATTACAAAAATATATTTTTCCCTTAATATGGGACTAAAAAGTGGCTAAACATAAAAACTGAAAGGGGCAGGAAGTAAACAGAACAGCAGAACAGTTAGGCAATTAACAAAGGTGTGGAAGAGGTCTAGGAAACGAGCACTTCTATGAAAATTGATTTAAAGCTGTGAACTCGTCCTCATGCTGGGCTGCAGCCATTATTTTGAAACTTTTTTTATCAATTGCGCTTTTCAGACTGCAGAGTGATTTCATATGTCTGATAATTCAGGCCTGGACAATCTGCATCTTGTTCTCAAACTAACGCCGCGTTGACTACAGACACGGGCTTTTTAGAAAGCGTTCCGTACATCCCATGGTGTACACACACACATATATTTAGATATATATAGGCTATATATATATATATATATATATATATATATATATATATATATATATATATATATATATATATATATATATATATATATATATATATATATATATATATATATATATATATATATATATATATATATATATATATATATATATATAATATATAGATATATATATATATGTGCACGTGTGTATATACATATTTTGTATGTATAATATATATATATATATACATATATATATATATATATATATATATATATATATATATATATATATATATATATGTGTGTGTGTGTGTGTGCGTGTCTGTGGGAAAATAGAATCAAAGGGGTTTAGAAATATGAAACAAGCGTTGTAAAGGCCGTGATACTCTCAGATTCGAAGGCGGGTTCATGAGTCATTCAGCACAGAGCAGGAGAGTGACATCATAAACCAGGAGACGAGTGGCCCCTCACCTCCAGTCAGCCTCCAGAGCTTCATCTGGGAAGACGAAGACCTTCCTTTCCACTCAAGGTCTATTTAAGCTTCTCGTTCGTCCTCACGCTGTGTTATCCTCGGCATTTCTTGGAGAAGGTAAGATGGCAGGTTACTGCAGTACTTTCCATCCTCTCAAGATTTTGTTTCGGAGTGTTTTCTTTTACATATTCATATTTTCTGCTCGTGCGTGAATGTCGTGATTATGTGAATATCCATTTTTGCGGCTATGCTGTTGTCTATGATATTTTCTAAAGAAAATCACAAGCAAACGTATGAGCTATGGTGAAACTGCACAGTAGCACTGATAACAACCATCTATTGCCTTCACCCTGAAAAGTAGTTTTCCGCAAAAAAAAATATATAAATAAATAAATAAAAATGGACATATTACCATGAAATATTGAACTGAAAATCTCTCTCATTTAAACTGATCTCAAGCTATAAAAGTAAATGGAATGTTATAAAGGTACTCCATAACAAAGGATTTAGAGGGTAGGTGATCAAAGAGATGATTGATTTCTGCCCTATATTTCTGTCAAATTGATCAGCTCAGTTTCATTTCTGAGAGACACACAAGGGGTTTCAAAGCAAGAGTAAAAAAGAATAGATTCCTGAAGACTTTTCAACGGCTTATCCACCCTTCAAACAGGTTTCTTTGCCTAATGAAAGTATAGAGGATGCATCTTACATACCCATTCAAAATGATGATGTTGGTGCATACCTAGATTTGCTTTGCGTTTCTTAGATACTTATAGGAAAAACAATGACATCAACAGCGCTGGAGCGTTATTCGTGTTACTCGTGAAGCAAGAGGAAATAGTTCATGTTAAATGACGATTCCAGATATCTGCTTGGAATTCTCTTCCTCCTACCGTTTGTCGGTATTAACCCGGTATGTATCCATCTTTGTCAAAGTCCAGGGTAAACTCATGCAAAGTAAAGTAGACGGCCGCTAGAAGATATCGTTTATTAATATAATTTGTCGACCACACAATATACTGTAGAAATGGGTGTATATAATACTTTGATCCCCGACGGGCTAGTACTAAACACAGCATCCTAAGGAGCTTCCGCCATGTTTAGTACTAGCACCTCGAAGTAGGTGGACACATGCCGGGTAAATACCCAGTTTGTCTGCCTCGTATTCGCGTCCTCTTTTTCGTTTATCTTTCTCATAACCTCTCCTCTTCAGACAAACAATAGTCAGTCACTGTCTCCGGGGTTGAGCTCTACCCTTCTTCCTTTCCACCTCCTTTCTAGTCTCTTTTGGGACTGGGATCGGTCAGAGCGTGTAGTTTCCATCCAACCGTTTCTCTTGATTAAAGGTCGATTGTTTGCAGATTCTAGAATCTTCGTGAACTCTAAAGATGATGAAGTTTTCGTTTTGTTTCAGGTGCAGTTCTCCATCTTGTGAAAACATGAATTTGATGACAGGTAAAGCTTATTGACAAACAATTCGCATTTTGGTGGAAATCATTAGATTTCTAGTAATTGCATACATATATTTTCTAATAGCCGTTAATAATGCAGCTCAAGTGATCAGTAACTCTTTGACTCATACCTTATCATCCTTCTTTATTTTCCAGTTCGGATTTTAATAATCATGGCAAAGGGATCAGTTATTGCTGTCTGTGGCATGACGAATATCCTCCCCTCGAAAATACTGGATCAACGGGTCACTGAAGAAACCACTTCTTTTCAAAATCACAGGTTAATTGGGCTTCAATATCCTGAAATAACTAACATCATACATATTTTGTTTTACATGCATGTGTGATTGTATTTTGCACATGTATAGTTTCAATGTGTCTTATTTTCTTGTATTTTCTATCAGGAACGTTTCTTCCAAAGATGTCTTAACGATACTAGAGACCATAAAAGACCTTAAAGATCGAAGTCTACAGTTTCTCCACAGTCCAGAGTATGAAGGTGAGTTTAGTTAGGTGATAATAATAATGCTGATGATACGAACGATTTTGTGCTACAGATAAGGCGTTATGCATAAAGATATTAGTTATCATGGGCTCTTCAAAATTTCATTTTATTTTACTAGTGTTTTTATCCTGCTGCAGTATTAATACTTAAGCCTACAAGTTTGTTTTTATTCTAATAACTTTTCTTGACTGTGGAAAGAAATAAAATATTCAGGAATAATTCTCTTTTCACTCTTAAAGTTATTTTCAAAATGGAATATCTTGATATCATTGATCTCTGGCGTTTCTTCTAATTTCCAAGCGTAGAATAGAATAGAATACAGAATTTTGGCCAAAGGCCAAGCAATGGGACCTATGAGGTCATTCAGCGTTGAAAGGGAAATTAAGAGTAGAAAGGCTTGAAAGGTGTAACAGGAGGAAAACCTCGCAGACGCACTATGAAACAAGTGTTAGGAGAAGGTGGATAGCAAGATGGAAGAAACAGAATATGAATGGAGGTACAGTAAAAGGAATGAAAGAGGTTTCAGTTAGGGGCCGAAGGGACGCTAGAAAGTACCGTAAGTAATGCCTACAGTGTACCGCGTGAGGTGCATTGACGGCACTAACCCCGTAAGGGAAATTTCCAAGCGTAGAAATTTTGTCGTCAACGTAAACTCTTTCGTATTCGGTAACGTAAACGAGTGGCTCCTAATTAGCTGACCTACTAATGAGCTGCCGAACGACCAGCGGAATTCGAAACTCAACCGCTCCTGCCCGCCTTTCGGACGATTTCCTGCCAGAGCAGAACTCTTCCTTTTCTGCCTCTTTTTGAGAGAGTGAGTTGTCGTCACATATAAATGAAAGTCTTTTAGCATTTTATTTTGTGGTAAAGGTCAACTTGCTTTAGGGACCATTCCTGCATTATTTTTTCAACGTGGAAAACAAATCCTGAAGTAATTCAGCTGCTTTGCCGGTTTTTTACATAAGAAATAAAGAATATTCATCTGTAAATGTTGTTGGAGGACATCCTCCTTCGTCAGTATGAATTATAGTCCATTACTGGTCATACTGCCTAAGTAAAGGAGCATTTCAAATGTTCGTCGAGCGCAGAAAACAAAATCAAATCATTTCGGCGTCAGATCAAAAGATTCTCGTCAAGCTCACTCGAGCAGTAAATGGAAACCGTAATTCCCACACGTTACGAGATTTTGGTGCTCCTCCGTTTCTACAGTCATATCAGAAATCTCTGCAATAGAGACAACGATATTTGCATTGTTAAGGCAAAATCTGTCGTAACTTAAGACTGAAATCCGAATGGAGAAACTCCGTAGTTTTAGATTCTAATCTGATCTTTAGGACACTGTTTTATCGAGAGTTCATTCACCATACGGGTAGTTGCGTTTCTCTAAAAAAAAATATATAAAATAAAATAAAATAAAATAAAACTGATAAACAACATCAGAATCTCAAACATTTCATTATGGAAACTTTAATCAATTACCTTCATACCCGTAAAACAGACTAATGCGGTAGATATAGATTAAAAACTACCTGACGAAAAACTGGTAATTCTGATAATATGGACATCTAAGACATTCAAGTTTTCTACCCAAATTCTTCCCATGTGGGCAGAATCTTACTCGTGGACAGAGCTTCACGAGAAGGTATGTGATTTTCACATCAAAGCAGAGTAATAAAGAGCTCTCCATTTTCAATCTATTATATTCAGAATAACTCGAGGTCTCGGTTTATTCTTTTCGGATCTTTCCTAGATAGTGACCCCCAAGGGTTTTCAGGGGTCGTTATCCAGGACTAATATTTCTTGGGGGTCATTATCTTTATGATATTTACAGTCTTTTGTTTATGTTTTTATGGTAATCCCCAACGGGCTTGTACTAAACACGCGGCAAAGGTGGATACATACGGGATTAAAACTCTTGGGGGTCACTATCTAGGAAAGAGCTTCTTTTCTTGCATTTCTGGCATGAAATCTACTTTCAGTAAAACTCCCCGGGATGACGAGCTGAATTTTCTGCCTAAACTAAGAACAACGATAGCATATCCATTCATAACCTCAATCATAGCCAACTCACGCGTGAATACTTGTCCGCAGATACGCTGAAACCAGTCATGAAAATCCTTTCCAATGAGTTCATTGGGTTGATGGCCTTCAGCAACGACCACAAGGCACCAGCTCTTCGCCAAATGCTCGATACATCTTCGAACAATGCGATTGTAGTGCTTATGGTTTCGCCAAAGGAGGTGATCAAAATATTCAAAAAGGTAAGGATCGTCAGCTCATATTGTAGGTTGTGTGATGCGAAACTATAGCGGGGACTTCTGCAGATCGTTAGGTACAAATTTCTTCTTCTATAGTTTAATGATCAGTCCTTACGTTGGTGATTCCACTTACGGATGAAGCAGCAATTTGTGCACACCTCCAGCAAAACATGTAACGATATGTGACTCCATCCTTGAAAGCACGGTTCTAAGGTTGGATAGTAGTTTAAGTAATCTTATCTACTGGACAGCATGTTATGCCTACGTAGACACACAAACACACATACACACACACGCACATACACACACATATATAGTATATATATATATATATATATATATATATATATATATATATATATATATATATATATATATATATATATATATATACACATATATATATATATATATATATATATATAACACACACACACACACACATATATATATATATCTGGGGAAATAATTTTCTGTTAAAACAGATTTCCATCTAATAAAAGAGCCCATAAAAAGTCAAATGTAGAAAGTTAATGCTATATTACAGAGAACAACTGTCTCCCTGTTCAGGGAGACAGTTGTTCTCGGAAATATAGCATTAACTTTCTGCATTTTGGCGTTTTTATGGGCTCCTTTTATTAAATTATATATGTGTGTGTCTGTGCTTGTGTGTAGCATATATTTGAATCAAAATTTTCCTCTGCCTCACAAGACCCGAACTGGACAAGCTGTAACATGGCGTTTGATTCTTTTGTGTGTTCCTCCCAGCTGAGAGGTAAGGGACATAAACTCACTGCGCCTTCACCTCTCAGGGACTGTAACAGAAAGACAAAAATTCATATTATAATAACCTATAATTAAGACGGGTCTTCCAGCACAGAGAAATAACAAGATTAAACTAAATTCTGGAGTATAATTTTTGCCTCAGCAGGCTATAAATTCACAGTCTTTTTAATTTCCGCTTTATTTAGAATGTGACTGAAGTAAAAAAAAAAAATCGTTAAAAACCATTTCTCTCCGAATTCTACGCGAGACGAAACGAACAAGATCGTATAAAAGAAACACACAGTACACATTAACAGAACAGTGTTCACACAATAGTGTACAATTCAGTAAGAGTAAAATGTTATTTCTTTCGCACCGTAACTAGGTATAATATGGTACTTTCAGCGCTGTTTTCCATAGTACTACTAAAGTCTCGTTTAACACTGAGATTTCAATCTTGGAAAAACACCGGTGCAATATCAAGAGAAGATAAGTATTTCACCCACCCAGGGATATGGTGAAATCTCAGAGGAAACATGAAGAGGAAATATATATGAATTAAACAGACTATTCTGATGATACTTATAAAGACAATCATTTTGTTTATGCATATTCACCCTAATTCATCCAAATTTACTAAACTGTAGTTCATGCATGGCCAGTTCTTCATTCATGAAAATATTCATTTATGTAAAAAACGTATTGATCATTTCATATAAGAGCGCGTGCACACCCACCCACCCATATACACTATATACTAATATTATATATATACATACATATATATATATATATATATATATATATATATATATATATATATATATATATATATAATACACTGCTTGCACTGCACGTACATATACTTGTTAGCATTAAATAAGATATTTCATTTTACTTTTCCCCAGATGAAGGAGCAAATGCTGAAACCCCACTTGGTAAACTGGCTTTTGATAATGGAAGGAGAAGAAGCAGAGTCCAGCCTGATTACTCTGCAGAATCTGATAGCAGAGGGAACTCGAGTTTTGATCGTCACGAAAGATTCAAGAGAGGCTCCGAAGTTATTTCGTTCTCAAGTAGATAAAGCCGGGGTTACGCGGTAAGTAAACAGATCAGATATCTTTCTTGACTGGTTCATGAATATCAAGACTTCATGATGCTCTTGAGTCTTGATAAAAATTTTAACGGTCTTATTAAAAATGTTAACGTCATTTTCAGGTATGACAAGCACTGTCTTCTGCTTTTTCTTCAGTTGTGAAATGTTAAAATAAGTTTCCTTAGAATTTGCACTTCTCTGATTTCATGCGAACGTGCTCATAACCATTTTCTAAGGGAGTTCATTAGACCCAGCTCTTAATCATTTGTTTGCCTCTGCCATTCGTATTATTCGGTCATTTGATCTTTGAAAGTATATTTAGAAATAAATAAAAACTGACGAGGCATCTCAAACATCCAGTGCGGTCCTTCCAAGATACTTTGACCTGAGATATAAATCTATGACGGAGTAACTCTTGCTAACGATCGATGAGCTAATAATCTTTTGAACCACCGCATCACTGCACTGGCGAAATTTGAAACCTTGCGACACTGGGCTATCCATACACCGATGATCACATAGTATCCATTTATTTGTATGGAAAATGTAGTATCTGAGTGAAAAACGCACACCTATGATTATTATATACGGTATTACATCCTGTAATACAGTACATGGGCGTTGACCTAGAGCTATGGATCGTAAGAAATCCGATAGATTTAAGCTGTTCAAGTGGGGAGTTTGGTGTCATTGTTGGCTGTTTTTCCTCTCGAGCGACATGGCTGTTTGATTTGAAAATAAGATAGTACGATGTGCAGACGATGCTTCTCTTGTTTCTCTTATCTTAACGCCCAACCCCCAAAACAATAAACTGGCCCATGCCAGACCTTCCACCCCTCTCACAACTTTGCACTAACAAAGGTCCTGCATCAAGTGGCGCGTTGCCTGGTGACTTGGGAATGAGAATATACGATTTAGGCCAAAGGGCAAGCGCTGGGACCTATGTGGTCGTTCAGCGCTGGAATGAAAACTGGGAGTATAAAGGTTTGGAAGGTGTAACAGGAGGAAAACCTCAAAGCAGTTGCACCATGAATCAATTGTTAGGAGAGGGTGGAAAAGAAGATGGAAGAAAGAAAATATGAGCGGAGGTACAGTAAAAGGAATGAAAGGGGTTGCTACTAGGGGCACCGCATGAGGTGCACTGACGGCACTAACCCCCCTACGGAGACTTCGGAATGCGGCCGGCACTGACAACCCCAAGATTTATTGATCCCTCACCTGCTCCACACCATTGTAAATGTGCTTAATGATCCTGAATACTTAACATCACCAACTTCCTCTTCTCTTCGATAGTATTCAGTGAATTCACAGTCCAGTTATTATCATTCCGTGCTTCAGGTCCTTTGACCTGGAATATTATCCTCCATGCATTCGTTTGTTTGCTTATGCTTTCCTTTTTATCAGTTTGACATATTCATCCTTACTTCCTTCATAGCCTTATTTTCTCACAAATAATTAATTGTTCTGTGCCTACAAATCTGCCTTGTAAATCATTGGTGTTTTGGTATTGTTACACGTGAAGGTGCAGGGGTTATCAATAATTGCAAAGAATAATGTTACCCAGCTGGCTGATTCTCTCAGTTCCCATTACTTTATCATCAATTAACCAACATTAATGAGTGTTCAATATTTATTTGCAATTATTGGAAAATGAATGGCGATATGGAGACAGTTTGGTGGAGAAATCTTTATCTACAATAATTGAAAAATGAAGTGCAATACAGAGCAACACTCTGGTAGAGAAATATTCGTTTACAGTAACTGAAAAATGAAGTGCAATATGGAGAAACATTTTACTAAAGAAATATTCATTTCCAGCAACGGAAAAATGAAGTGCAATATGGAGAAACATTTTGGTAGAGAATATTCATTTCCAGTAACTGAAAAATGAAGTGCAATATGGAGAAACATTTTGGTAGAGAAATATTCATTTCCAGCAACGGAAAAATGAAGTGCAATATGAGAAACATTTTGGTAGAGAAATATTCATTTCCAGTAACTGAAAAATGAAGTGCAATATGGAGAGACATTTTGGTAGAGAAATATTCATTTACAGTAACTGAAAAATGAAGTGCAATATGGAGAGACATTTTGGTAGAAATATTCATTTACAGTAACTGAAAAATGAAGTGCAATATGGAGAGACATTTTGGTAGAGAAATATTCATTTACAGTAACTGAAAAATGAAGTGCAATATGGAGACATATTTTGGTAGAGAAATATTCATTTACAGTAACTGAAAAATGAAGTGCAATATGGAGAGACATTTTGGTAGAGAAATATTCATTTACAGTAACTGAAAAATGAAGTGCAATATGGAGAGACATTTTGGTAGAGAAATATTCATTTCCAGTAACTGAAAAATGAAGTGCAATATGGAGAAACATTTTGGTAGAAATATTCATTTACAGTAACTGAAAAATGAAGTGCAATATGGAGAAACATTTTGGTAGAAATATTCATTTCAGTAACTGAAAAATGAAGTGCAATATGGAGAGACATTTTGGTAGAAATATTCATTTCAGTAACTGAAAAATGAAGTGCAATATGGAGAGACATTTTGGTAGAGAAATATTCATTTACAGTAACTGAGAAATGAAGTGCAATATGGAGAAACATTTTGGTAGAGAAATATTCATTTCCAGGAACTGAAAAATGAAGTGCAATATGGAGAAACATTTTGGTAGAAATATTCATTTGCAGTAACTGAAAAATGAAGTGCAATAAGGGTAGAAATATTCATTTTGGTAATATGAGAACATTTTGGTATTTCATTTACAGTAACTGAAAATGAAGTGCAATATGGAGAAACATTTTGGTAGAGAAATATTCATTTCAGGAACTGAAAAATGAAGTGCAATATGGAGAAACATTTTGGTAAAAATATTCATTTCAGTAACTGAAAAATGAAGTGCAATATGGAGAGACATTTTGGTAGAAAATATTCATTTGCAGTAACTGAAAAATGAAGTGCAATATGGAGAAACATTTTGGTAGAGAAATATTCATTTGCAGTAACTGAAAAATTAAAAATGAAGTGCAATATGGAGAGACATTTTGGTAGAGAAATATTCATTTCCAATAACTGAAAAATGAAGTGCAATATGGAGAAACATTTTGGTAGAGAAATACTCTTGTCCAGTAACTGAAAAATGAAGTGCAATATGGAGAAACATTTTGGTAGAGAAATATTCATTTACAGTGACTGAAAAATGAAGTGCAATATGGAGAGACATTTTGGTAGAAATATTCATTTACAGTAACTGAAAAATGAAGTGCAATAATGAGAAACATTTTTGGTAGAAATATTCATTTACAGTAACTGAAAAATGAAGTGCAATATGGAGAAACATTTTGGTAGAGAAATATTCATTTACAGTAACTGAAAAATGAAGTGCAATATGGAGAAACATTTTGGTAGAGAAATATTCATTTCCAGTAACTGAAAAATGAAGTGCAATATGGAGAGACATTTTGGTAGAGAAATATTCATTTGCAGTAACTGAAAAATAAAAATGAAGTGCAATATGGAGAGATATTTTGGTAGAGAAATGTTCATTTCCAGTAACTGAAAAATTAAATGCAATATGGAGAAACATTTTGGTAGAGAAATATTCATTCACAGTAACTGAAAAATGAATTGCAATATGGAGAAATAGTTTGGTAGAGAAATATAGATTTACAGTAATTGAAAATGAAGTGCGATAATGAGAAACAGTTTGGTAGAGAAATATTTATATATTTACAGTAATTGAAAAATGAAGTGTGGTATGGCGAAACAGTTTGGTAGAGAAATATTTATTTACATTAATTGAAAAATGAAGTGTGATAATGAGAAACAGTTTGGTAGAGAAATATTTATTTACAGTTACCGAAAAACGAAGTGCAATGTGGATAAACAGTTTGTTAATGAAATATTCATTTACAGTAACTGAAAAATGAAGTGCAGTATGCAGAAACGGTTTGTTAAAGAAGTATACATTTACAATAATTGAAAAATGACGTGCAGTATGGAGAAAGTTTGGTAGAAAACTATTTGTTTACAATTATTGAAGAATGAAGTGCGATAATGAGAAACAGTCCGGAAGAAAAATATTTATTTCAGTAATTGAGAAATGAAGTGCAGTATGGAGAAACAGTTTAATACAGAAATATTTATTTACAATAATTGAAAGTGGAGTGTGATATGGAGAAACAGTTTGGTAGAGAAATATTTATTTACAATTATTGATGAATGAAGTGTGATAGAGAGAAATAGGTATGGTAAAAAAATTTTATTTACAGTAATTGAAAAATGAAGTGCAGTATGGAGAAACAGTTTAATAAAGAAATATTTATTTACAATAATTGAAAAATGAAGTGTGATATGGAGAAACAGTTTGGTAGAGAAATATTTATTTACAGTTACTGAAAAATGAAGTGCGATTATGAGAAACAGTTTGTAGAGAAATATTTATTTACAGCAATTGAAAAATAAAGTGTAGTATGGAGAAACAGTTTGGTAGAGAAATGTTTATTTACATTAACTGAAAAATGAAGTGCAATAATGAGAAACAGTTTGGTAGAGAAATATTTATTTACAGTTACTGAAAAATGAAGTGCAACATGGAGAAACCATTTGTTAAAGAAATATTCATTTACAGTAGTTGAAAAATGAAGTGCAGTATGGAGAAACGGTTTGGCAGAAAACTATTTGTTTACAGTTATTGAAGAATGGAGTGCGATAATGAGAAACAGTTTGGTAGAGAAATTTTTATTTACAGTAATTGAAAAATGAAGTGCAGCATGGAGAAACAGTTTTCAAGAGAAATATTTATTTACAATAATTGAAAAATGGAGTGTGATATGGAGAAACAGTTTGGTAGAGAAATATTATTTATTAATAATATTCAGAAGATGAAACCTATTCATATGGAACAAGCCCACAGGGGCCACTGACTTGAACTTCAAGCTTCCAAAGAATATGGTGTTCATTAGGAAGAAGTAAGAGGAGGTAAAGAGAAATACAAAAGCAAGAGATCCCACTTAATAAAAAAGAAAAAAATAAATTAATAAATTAATAAAGATAAAAATGTATTAAAATGCAAGGAGAATAGTATTAGGGTAGTAATACATTGCACCTTTGCTTGAACTTCTGAAGTTCCAACTGCACGAAATCGTCTGGGAGTCTGTTCCACAGTCCAACGGTGTGAGGAATAAAGGACCTATGGAACTGAGAAGTTTGACAAAGAGGCACATTTACTGCAGACTGGTGCTGCTGTTCAGCGAATCTGGCTGCTCTCGGCAGGTAAAGGGGATCAAGGATCAATTGTGAATGCGAAAGATCTCGGTTGAAATACAACTTATGAAAAAGTGACACATAAGAGACCATCCATCAATGGTCAAGTCATAAATGCTACTATTAAGAAACTGAAACCTACCACCATGAACCACTTTACCTAAAAGTGATAAATCTCTGGCAGAAGCAGATATCCACACCGGAGAACAGTATTCTAGTAAAGGAAGCACAAATGACCTAAAACAGGTTGCACTGATTTTATCACTGTTATAAATATGAGGCCTTATGAACAATACCTAACTTTCGTGAGTCAGTTGCTGAAACTTTCATTAGATGTTTCTCAAAAGTTAGAAGTGAGTCAAAAGTTACACCTAGAAAAGCTAAAGCTTTAGACTCATTCAGCAAAGTCCCATCCACCTGGAGGGGAGGATGGGGTGGGAAATTTGTACGAGATCTGCTAATAAACAGTGTTTTCGTTTTCCTGGAGTTCAGCCTCATATCCCACCGCCTACACCATTTACTGATCTGGCCCATGCCCCGACTGAGGTTTAGGGCCACTTCATTTCTTATAAGTGGAGACTTTACTACACTCACAAGTGTTGCATCATCGGCATACTGAACAATCTTGTTTTCCAGGCTAATAACCATATCACTTGTATACACTAAAAATAACAGCTGACTAAGAACACTACCCTATGAAACTCCAGACAAAATAGATCTTGGTTTACTAAAGATTCCGTCCACAGCAACTAGCTGCTGCCTACCTGTAAGGAAACCATGAAGTAATCCTACGATATATCCGCCCACTCCAAGATTCTGAAGCTTATAAACAAGTGCCTTGTGATTTACTTTATCAAATGCAGCACTAAAATCTATTTGAATTACTCTGTACTCAAAACCCTTATCAAGGTTCCCTTGCAAATGGCATGTCAAGTCTAAAAGAACATCGCATGTGCCTAACTGCTTCCTATATGCATACTGACTATCAACTAACAATCCTTTAGATTCCACATACTTATATAGTGGCTTAAAAATAAGTTTTTCTGCAACTCTGGAGAGCACAGGGAGAATAGAGATTGGCCTGTAGTTCCCACAGTCTGCAGATATGCCATTCTTTGGAACAGGCACTGTATTACTAAGGTTGCGCTTATCCACAAAGAGACTATGCTGACATAAAAATTTATAGATTCTACTAATCTTGGAAGACAACACATTAGAAACCTTTTTTCAGAAAGAAAGGGAAGAAACCATCAGGATCTTTTCCACCCCACTTATCAAGATTATCCAGAATTTTCTTAACACCCTAGAGAAAAAGCAAATTTTGTAAAAATAGGTTCAGGATGACAAGTATCAGGGAGGAACATCCTCAGCTGACTGCTGAGCTCCAAAAGCTCGATGAAGTTCAGCCTTTTCCCTACAGCCAATAACCAATCTGCCATCGTCTGTTAGTAGTGGTGGAGTGGAAGACGAACCTGACCCAAAGATAGATGATGCCAATTTGGTCCACCATAGATGAGGCAGAGTAGTTCCTTCAAGTTCCCTCTTCAAGGAATTACTGAAATTTCTCTTGGCTGTATGGTAAGTTCTATTCGCAGCACGGCGAGACTGAGCAAAAATTGTTATTTTCATTTGAACGAATTTGTCTCCATGCGTTGAATTTGGTCTGTTTGTCATGGTAGGCTCGTCTACATGTAACATCAAGACATGGTTGGTCATTTATCCTAAATTTGATGACCTTTCTAAGGACATGTCTTATTACAATAGCCAGCAGCATTTCATTTGACCTCTTCTTTGGATCAGGATCTAATACAGCATCTGAAATATTAAGTGCCTGACGAGCTTCAATAATGCGATCCCAACTGGCGCTGGATTTTAGCCAGACCGTTTTTCCAATGGTGGCATTAGGAATATAATGATTGACAAATATGTCCATCTCAATGGCGCAACGATTTGAGGTGCCTTTACATTCACAGACCTTGGGCTTGACAACAGCTGGAACATCTGTGAATATGAGGTCTAATGTATTACCAGAAATATGCGTGGGTTCCTCGATTAGCTGGACAAAATCGTAGGATACACAGAACTCGAGAGCAGACTGGCCATGTTGATCTGTGGAATTTGAATTTAGCCACTCACTGTGCTTTGCATTACAGTCTCCACAAATATCGAATGAAGCTTTTGAATTCTGTGTCAGATCCAAGAATGAAGTACGATATGGAGAAACAGTTTGGTAGGGAGATACCATCATTATGTATTTATTGTTCAACTTCTTGGGAATACATACGGTCCGCACGTTGTGCTCATGTTTATGTTTTAATAGTGATATAGTTCTGATAATCAGTTTAATTAGAATGACACGAGCCAAGTTGTTTTCTTGTATTAACACACTCTGGCATGTTGTGTTATTGCAAATGAATGTTCTACTATTCACAGATTCACAAGACCTAAAGGGAAAATCAACGAGAATCACACAGCGGACTTCGGTGTTCAAGAATATTCTCAGTATTCCGACTTCTCCGGACGCCTGATGAAGGTGGCAGTCAAGGAGGCTTTTGTAACTATGGAATTTGGCCGAACTTACCCCGACGGAAGCGTTGAGCTGAAGGAAGGGGTTGACGTGTCTTTAATCAAGATCCTAAGTTCAGCGCTAAATTTTACGTAAGAAATGTACTCGGGAACATTTGAGAGCTCGAGCTACTGTAACGTTATGCTCACTATGTTAGGGAGTCTTTGTTGTACTGTCGTTCATTTCGTAAACCAGCGTAAGGTGCAATACTCTCATTATTAGCAAGGTTTCATAAATCTTGTAATGCTGGACTTTACAGAGCTGCTATGATAGGTATTTTGTTTTACATGCAAGTATTCGCATGTGAAATTTTTTACTATACCATTTCCTTCCTTAACACCCATGTACCGTATATGATCAGTTACTAGGCGATAATCTATGGTTATGCAAATGCGAATTTTTTCATTCGCTCCAAATTTTTAACTCTAACTATTACTTTAATTGTTTAGGTATTTGTGTGATATTTTTTGTCTTTCACTGAAACAATAATAAAACGTAAAATTAACTGTTATATACATGGTATATATACAGTAGATTCTATCAACTAAGCAAAATCACTGGAACTGCAATGACAAGACAGGTAATTTCTGAGCGTTACTATGTGTCGAGTAGTGTGCTGTGCTCTTATAGTGGAAAATAACAATTAAATTAGATGTTAGCAATAACTATGAAATTGGTCTAACTCATTTTGGTGGAAATACAAGTATTCTCTGCTCCAGGTACAAAGCCTTTCCGCCTCCTGACGATATCTGGGGAAATCCACAGCCAGACGGAACCGTGAACGGGATCATTGGAATGATCGCCAGGAGGGAGGTTACTTTGGGACTCGCGGTCCTGGCCATAACAGGTATTCTTCTTTCCAAATTAACAGAAGTGCTCTTGGCATATTGTACATCATATTCCACATATCTTTCGTTGTATACTAGTGGGTGATTTGTGCGTTATTTATAACCCAGCGAGTTTGTGACAGGAGTGAGAAAGTGCCCAAGTTACTTTCTGTGATTTAATTTAGCCCGTTCTTGATATTCAAATCTCTCTCTCTCTCTCTCACGCACATACACACATACGCACGCGGTCTTCTTTAGGCTCTATTGGCCAGCTACCTGAGTTTCTCATTAAATTTGCATGTAAATGGTAAAACTGACCCTTCTTTTCTTCTTGCAGAATCTCGAGAGTCAGTAGTTGACTTCACCTTCCCCTACTACTACACAAGTTTACGCTGGTCATGGAGGGCCCCTAGAGTAAAAAGAATAAAGCACTCATGATTCTCAGCTCCTTTAATCAACAGGTATAAAGTTTATACATACATACATACATACATATATATATATATATATATATATATATATATATATATATATATATATATATATATATATATAATATATATATATATTTATATATATATATATATATATATATATATATATATATATATATATATATATATATATATATATATATATATTAAATTAAAACAGGAATACAGAAGCCGACTACATAGTAACCATTTATTCTGACATTTCATGATACATAATCACATCATCAGGGATATCTACAGTAAAATAAAATATTTTAATATAAATTATTTTTAAAAGCTATCTACAAAATTTTATCTTAAAAAGACGTAAAAGTAGGCGAAAAAGCTGATAAAAACAGAACGCAAAGGTAAAAAATTGTCAAGAACAGATGCAATATTAAATACAGGTGCACTGAAAAACACTGGAGGTTAACATACCATGCTAGAGGATAGGAACATACTAAGGATAAACACACACAAAAAATAAATGAAAGACTAAGAGTTACGACAAATACAAGGATATGGCAGTTGTTTGATAGTTCAACGAGGGAACTCGTTCTTTGATAGTTAGTGTTTCAAGAATAAGCGTCCTTGTGGATAACCAGTAATCTTATAATCATCATATCTGATTTCCGTTTTGCATTTAATGGCATGATTGCGTATATTCGATGATTCTGGACAAACCAATCGGCAACCAGTTGTACTGTATAACTTAACCCCCTGTGGGAATCGACCCCTCACCCCTGAGAAGCCGCCTGGTGGACCCAGTATATTTTCCTGAATTACATTTAGGACAATTGTACGCATAGACAACACCAGACGACATCCAAAGGGGTAGCCGATTTTTTGGGTACTTTGGTACTAGTTAAGATCAATGGCCCCGATATATTTTTGGACGATTTTAATAAAATGCCTCAGAAAGTTTTCCTCATGCAAGAAGGGAATAGTTGCATATAATGGGAGCTTAGGTACACCAAAACACTTTTGCCTGTTGGAGAATTTTTTATTTAGCAGTTTTATGAGGATCCTGTGAAAAATATGACTAGGGAAACAATTACTGGTGAAGTATTGCTGTAAGAAGACAATTTCTTGTGTTAACAGAGTTTAATTTAAAACTGATAAAACAAAACCTATAAAAATAGGACCAAAGACCAGTAAAAGTTTCCTTTCGGAATACAGAAGTATTAATCTTGTCATTATCTTTAGTTACGATTATATCTAAAAAGGCAGCTTGGAGTCGTATTTTTTTTTTTATGGTAAAAATGATCTTATGATGATAGGAGTTAGAAAATTCTAAGAAACGTTCAGCATCGTGAAAAATGTCATCAACACATCTGGCATAGAACAGGGGACGACAGGCCAAGGGACACCAATCGAATATGTGCTCCTCCAGGGAGCACATAAAGTTGTCGGCGAACGTAGGTCTGAGAGTAGAACCCATGGTCATCCCCTCTATTTGTCTGAAAAGCGCGCTATTAAAAACAAAGGCCGTGTCCAGCATGGCTAGTTCATTAAAATTATGATAAAAAGAATCAGGTGTGGGAAAAAGTTTGTCCTAAATGATATCTACGGTTTCTCTGACCGGTATAATGGTGAATACCGACTCCTCATCCAAGCTTGCCATGAAAAGGTGAGAATCTTGTGTAAGAATAAGTTGTTTAAACTGTTCCGAGTTAGCTACGGTATACTTGTAACTGGTAAAGGGCTCCAAAACGGGAACGAAAAATTTGGCCAGTTTGTAATTTGGAGTTGTATAGGAGGCCATGATAGGCGAAAGGGGACGTTGGGTTTTAGTGCAGCAGATTGCTGTAAAAATCGTTCAGATAGTGAAACAAGCATGAAATTTGGCACAAACATTCCTAAGACTACGCTCTCTTAGAAAAGGGCGCTGGCCACCTGAAAATCCAAGATGGCGGCTATTTTTCAAAATGGCCGCCATCTATGATGAATTCACTGGTTTGGGAGCATCTATTGGATGGAATATGCCAGTTTTTTTAAACCTCGACTTTTAGGTTATAAAAATGTTCCATACCACACATTTTATTGAAAACCCTTACTAAATGAATTGTAACCAAGATGGCGTACAAAATGGTTGCCATAAAGTTTTTCTATCCACAGCGCTAGCAGAACATAGAGACCAACTGTTTTTATTTAATGGTATATTCATGTGATCAGACAGTTTAACTAATATGCTATTTTCAACTGAAATAGTAATGGTATGGTCACATACAACATTGTGTCTAAGACTGTAACCATAAAAAGAAAAAGAAGAAATACGGACTAAACGCAGCAATCTATGTATAGGTCTCTCAACCTACACCTTTGAAAAATTCGAGGATAAGAAGGTAGGCATAGCATGACACGTTGGATGCTCAAGCTAGATTATCTACTGAAGAGAGGCAATATTTATCTAGACTTCACATTTGCAAGTGCACAGAGCTGTGCAGGAAGACCAACTTACAGCACTTGCACCTTTCCCGACAGCCTGCTTTTGCATCCACATTTGGTAAGCTGTTGGCAACTCTTGGCTAAGGGCGAGTTGGTTGTCCAGAGGACTTGCCATGCTTCACCAGACTTTTGCCATCCCCACTCAGCAGGGTTCTCTGGCTGTGGCTGACATTGGGTGGCCTGCCCCCACACAACCAGCCTGGTGCGCAGCATGCTTGGTGTGTTGGAGGAGAGCTCCCCTGGTTGGTGGAATGGCCTCATATGCCCTTTGTTTTCTGGCAAACATATCAAGTCTAGCCTCATCCACAGTGCCAGCAGTGCTGGATCTTTCATACATAAGTATGACAAACCTCTCCAGGACCTTCAGGTCACTCTCTTCCACTCTGAGAGGGTAGTGACTCAGTTTGGAGAACACAGTTGAGGCCTCTGGAAAGATGTTCCATGTCTGCCAGGCGGTCTTCTTGCCCTTGCTCCGGAGAGGCTGACACTGTATCACAGCCTGTGAACGCATGGAAGAAGAGCATGCCATTCACCTTCTCCTGGCCCAGAGAGTTGCACAGGTCATGCACAGCAATCCAGCGCAGGCTCTGGCCTTGGCCAAATGCCACCCATAGCTTCTCTAGCCCTAGATTGTGGAGAGTGGAGAAAGCACTGACTGCAACGACAAGAACATCTGTGTCATTTGCTTTAACCGTGATGGTCTTGGCTCCATGTTCTGTGGCATATTTGGCATGGAGAAAGATGCGGGTGTCAGCTTCCTCATGAGAGCACTTTTCCAGTCCCTGAAGACTAGCCTCATGAGTGCTGAGGACAGCAGACCCTTTCGTGGCAATGACAACATTTGTGGCAGACATCTGGGCAACTTTGTCTGCCAGGAACTGGAACAACTCTGTCTTGTTGGCATCGTGTCTTAGGAAATTGCGCCAGTTGGATGGAATTGTGTTCTTGTCTGTCACCTTGCCCTTCCTCCTTGACCACGTTGGAGCCTGGTCTCAGCTTTGAGGCTGGATGTATTGTATACATCAAATACAAGATGTGATGATGTGTACTTGCTGCTATAGGATTGTATCACAGGCAAGAAGTCGCAAAAGTGCATAGCCCTCAAAGGTCTTTCCTTTCTTTGGTGGCAAGGCATGGACCAAAGCTGATCCATCTACAATGAGGACATCAGTCTTTGGTTCTTTGTCTTCTAGTGTAACATGACTCTCCAGGACCGAGGTCAGCTGAGACTTCTGACATGTGTACAGCCTACCACCCTCACTAAGGGAAGCTGGGAATGTTTGATTCTCGTGCTGGAAGAATTCCTGCAGATCACATTCACGGCTCTGACAGGATATAAATAGCTTTGAGAAAAGCTGGCAATCCTCCTTCAGAAGTTTCTGCTTTGACTGTTCTACAGGAGCAGCTTCTTGCCTGAAGAAGTCAGTTCTGTTCTTCTTTATCGGCTCATAGAAGGAGACTGCATTGTTTGCCAAAGAGTCTGAAAACTTCTGAAATTTAGTGCGGCCTCTGTCAAGGTGTGTCTGTAGAAGTTCTGCTGAGCTGGGGTGGGCAATGTCTTTGTTGTCAATGGAATACAGATCCTGGCTCTCTTCCTGAAAAGGACTTCCCAAGTGTTGCAAAGCCAATGACAGCTTGCTGACTCTCTCAAGAATGTCTTCTGCGCATGAGGTGTTTGTTCATGGTGTGTTTTCTGCTCATTAGACTCCTTACTTTGAACCTCTGTTTCGTATGCAGACACCAAGCGGATGATCTCTGGGCCAGCCACCATCCATCTTCTGAGTGCTGACGGATCTTCAGTCAGCCCAATGGCTCCGCCATCAGCCTTTATAAAGGCATTGGTCTGCTCATGAGCTTGGTCAAGAGCCATTGCTGAGAACTGGCGACTGGTCTTGTGCACAACAAAGTTGCCAGCCTTGAACTCCTTGTGCAACTCTGGGTGTGAACTCTCTAGGGTAAGCATGTCCCTGAGGTGAATAGGCAGCCAACGAGCATAGTTTGTATTATTGTTGGAAAGAAGTAGGGTATCAGCTCATGCAATGCCTGGCAGTAGAGGACAAAATTGGCCTCACGGAAGGACCTGATCAGTAGGAATATCACAAGTTCCATGGACAACACCATGTGCCAGAAGTGGAACTGTGGACTCTGCTGTCTTCAAAGGTCACACCACTCCTCAAACTCTAATGCCTGCTCATTGTTGTTTGCTTTCTCAGCACAGTAGTCAGTGTATGCTGTCCTCAGGAGTTTGTACAAACTAGAGGCTGTAACCTGGTGCATCTGCCGTGTCCTGGTTACACTTGCAGCTGACAGGAAGGATTCTGCAGTTCCAGATGAAGCAACTCCTGCCTCCACCAGAGCTCCTGTCAACCACTGCCATGAAGAAAAGTACCAAGAGATGTCATTGCTGCCATCTCAATGTGCGAACCACCAAACATTACCAGATACTTGTCTTCGCCATACTGAACAGGCCACTGCCACTGCCTGCTTTGCTACGGCATAGATTGGCTGATCAGCTGTGATTATGGGTATCTGGCCAGGGTTCAGAAAATCAGTGACATCCTGCACTTTCTGCATCACGTGTTTGATCGTAGCAACAGAATGAGCCTGATCACGCAGGAGAGGAAGCAATGAAGTTATGGTTACTTCAAATTCTGGGCTTCTCTTCATTGAAGCGTGATGAGCTGACCACGTCAGATTCACTGCATCATCTATTTCCTGGGTGACTATGACCTTGTCTAGCCACTGATACTCCAGTGCAAGCTGTGGCCCCAAGATATCTGTGGGTGGCTTTGGTATTGCAGTGTTTGGTGGCACAGGGTTCTTTGTTTGAAAGGAAGCTGGTGAGATGTTTGTGAATGTGTCCGGCAATTCAGGCACCGACCTCACTTTCTCAGGTGCAAACTTTAGTTGCTGTCTTTCCTGTCCAGTGTTCTCCTTGGTGGGGTGCTGAAATATGGAGATGCTAGTTCCATGGAAGGAGGTAGTGGCAGTAGTTGCAGATGGGTTGTGGTCGATGTTGTCCATCACTGCAGTGGTGAACAACCCTTTTCGCAGTACTGGGGGACAGACCACACCCTCCTCCACATATTTGCTAACTGTGGCATCTCCTAACTGTGCAGAGACCTCCAGTACTCTGTCATAAGAGATACTGAGGCCATACTGATGTAGCATTTCAACCAGGTTTCTCTTCCTGGTTTTGGCATAGACTGAGAGTCCCATGTAGACTGGGAATGGTGTTTCTCTGTCTTTGGGTGTCTATGAGTTGTTGCTCCCTCTTTGTATCCCAGGAGTAGCAGTTGAACTGCATGAGCTGTGCAATGGCCTGGTCTGACTTTGATGCTCCAAATCATGTTTGTGACTTGATGTCAGCCCCATGCTCAACCATCCCCTACAAACTGGAGCAGGAGAGAGGCACAGAATTTCGTACACAAGCCTCAGAAAATGTGCCATCAAACCGTGACTGATGATCAAGTATAGACTTTCTGAGAATATTTGCTGCTTTAGCAATGATAACTGCCTCTGAAAGATCAGATGATTGAGCAAGTGCTTTTCCCACATCCTTTTGAAATGCAAGTAATACATCTCTGCCAGATTTATGAGCCTCAAGTTCTGGAATTTCTGCCAGAAGTTTGTCTTTGAGTCTCATGGATTTACATGGTGACTCTACACCTAATTGTTTCAGACGTTGTTGGTAGAGGTGGCAAATATCTGCCAGCCGAAATGTGACTGGATCATCTGAACAAAGGTTGTTTTCAACAATGTATGTCATCAGTTCTGACAGAACTAGTGGATACACATCTGATTCTGACTCAGTGCTACCTTGGTCTTTCTCAAGGCTCCTCAGGTAGGACCTTTTTCTGTTGTAGAGGGCACAAAGACAGGCATGGTGATACTTAAACTCCTGTGCAATGACATCCCCACCAGTCAACTTAGCAAGGAGCTTGCCATCACTAAGTATCTCTGCACATTCGCAATTTCAAGTCAAGGCCCTTAGTACTAGCCTGTCTGAGATCAGATGCAGGTGCCACTTTCTCTGAAAATGCAAACTTCATTGTCATGACTGGTTCGGTAGCAGTTTTGCACGACTAGTCTCAGTGTTGCTGGTCTGGTCATTGGATTGTCGCTTTCTTGCACGGTCCAGTTTAGTGTTGTTAAACAACAAGCGACAGTTCACATGGTATTTTGCTGCATTTTTTCCTGAGAGTGGCCTCTATGCCATCACCTTCATCCAGCCTTGCTGGATCCATTATCAGTGGCATTTCATTAATTTCACTGAACATGGGAATGTTCCTTGCCAGCATTGTGTACCCATCATGGTCTAGGACATGATGACTTGGAGGTGATGTCAGGGAGTGCTCACTCTTTTGTCCTTCTGACAAAGACAACACAAACTCCAGTTTGTTTTCTACTGCTCAATATTGGATTGGCATCACATTCTGCCATGATTTCACTTTTGATTAAGGCCGAGGTTATCCTTTTACCACCTTAAACAAAGCACACATTCCTGTATGGGATTCAACTAGGTTCGGTCTCCTACACCTAGCCCGATCATTCATCCAGTGCCATTTAAGTCCCGTGTGATCTGTACACCATCCGGGTAAGTACATGAACCATCATGTACAGCCCCATACCCTTTGGCTCGGCTCTCCCGCGCTGGCACATCCTGTCTATTCAGGTGCGGCTATCTAACTATAGCTGGTCTGGGGCTGTTAGAAAGCATTTTGGGACACTAAACTAAACTATACTACAACTACTAGTCTAAGACTACAGGATTAGTAAAGCTGGATTAGCTGGCACTGAACCCCATGCTGAGTTACACAGCAGTGATGTCACCAGTGTGCCCTGGTTGTGTGCAGACATACACTCTTTTACATTTATTAATTTTCCTTCAAAATTGATGAGTTATTCGAAAGAGATGGCCTCATTAGGATCTAAAACCACAGAAACCAAGATCCATGCTTAAAACGATAATTGTTGAACGGGCATTATTTCTCATTATAATTATTGTTTCTACCTTTTCTTGCAGCCATATAGCCCCCATATTTAAAGGTAAACTGTACTGGGAAGCTACAGAAACATAATATTCACAGAAATAGTATGGAAGAGCTTTACCATATTGCTAGAAGCAAATACATGCCATTCTAGTGAAAAATTAGCCAAAATCTGTCGATACTGGCCGCCATCTTGGAATTTGGCCGCCATATTAAATTTTTGCGTGGCCAGCGCCCTTTTCTGATAGAGGGAACTTTAAAGAGCACTTGTGCAAAATTTCATGCTTGTTTCACTATCTGAACGATTCTTATGAAATATGCAATTATCTGCTGCACTATTTGTGGGTTTTGGGCAGGCTGTACAAAATTCCAAAAGAGGAGCCTCTAACAAAGATGGTCTGATAATTTGGAAGACCAATTTCTTCAAATTTATTAAACTAAAACCAAAGAACCCGAAAAATATCTGCTACCTTTTCATGTTTAAGGATCGGCATCGGCTACCCCTTGATGCCGTCTGGTGTTGTCTATGAGTACAACTGTCCTAAATGTAATTCAGGAAAATATACTGGGTCCACCAGGCGGCTTCTCAGGGGTGAGGGCCTATTCCCATAGGGGGTTAAGTTATACAACCGATTGCAGACTGGCTTGTCCAGAATCCTCGAATTTACGCAACCATGCCATTAAATGCAAAACGAAAATCAGATATGATGATTATAAGATTGATTATTGGTTATACAAACAATCCACAAGAACTACTTATTCTTGAAACTAAATATTAAGCAACGAATTCCCTCGTTGAACTATCAAACAACTGCCATATCCTTGTATTTGTCGTAACTCTTAGCCTTTCATTTATTTTTGTGTGTGTTTATCCTTAGTATGCTCTTAGCCTCTAGAATGGTAGGTTAGCCTCCAGTGGTTTTTCAGTGCGTCTGTACGTAGATGTTGTGTCTGTTCTTGACAATTTTATACTTTTGCGTTCTGTTTTTATCAGCTTTTTCGCTTCCTTTTTACGCTTTTTCAAGTAAAGTTTTGTAAATAGCTCTTTTAAATAATTTATATTAATATATTGTATTTTACTGTAGATATCCCTGATGATGTGATTATGTATCATGAAATGTCAGAATAAATGGTTACTATGTCGTCCGCTTCTGTATTCCTGCCCTTAATCTGAGATGCAAATGTGATGTGCGCTGGGTTCGCCTTTGCTCTGTGGGGTGTGTGTGTGTGTGTGTGTGTGTGTGTGTGTGTGTGTGTGTGTGTGTGTGTATACATATATATATATATATATATATATATATATATATATATATATATATATATATATATATATACATATACATACTCATACATATACATACATATACAGTATGTGTGTGTTTGTGTCTGTGGGTGTTTGTCTGTGTCTGTGTTTTGTGTGTGTGTGTGTTATGACTGCACTGACCTTACTGAGAGAGTATTTTAAATTAGCTAAGCAATGCTGAGGACAGAAACGAGGCAAAGATGAATGTTGGTAGACTAGTGGCTGGATTAGCGTAAATTTTATAATATTTATGGAAATAACTGTAGACGAAGCAAGGAAGACAACTGACAAGTTGACGAATAAAAAGGCACCCGGAGTGAGTTCCTAAACACTGGCAATGGCTGGAAGAGAAGCTTACCAGATAGTGGAGCAGGATAATGGGAAAAAAGTGCAAATGTGGATACAAGCAACAGATTTGGCATGAGAACTCTTATTATCCCATAAATCAAATTCAACCTCCAGCCACCTCAATATTTGGCTGTTTCCAAGATGGCTCGCACTTTTCCAAAATGGCGGCAAATTTGCTGTATATTTCAAATATATTCATTTCATAAGCCTACAAAAGTTGCATACGGTCCATATAATGATTTAAGAGGTGCAAAATAATGAGCAGGAGGAAAGGTACTGCTACTTTATTCAGAACACAGGCCGCTTATAAAGCGCCGTGCAGACGTCACACAGAGCAATACAATAGAATTTCGGTGACCTGAGGTCAATTACTCTCGGCAATAATTACAATGGATAAATACAAGTAATGTAAAAAGTGAGTTGACAAGGACCGACATAACAACATTCTAACACATGTGCAAAAGAAACATACAAATAAATTAGCAATAGATACAAATTTACATAGGAAAAATATGGCTGATTCTGCCTGACCCGATTCTATAGGAGCGGTATTGAAGAAAACGGGTTGGTCATCATAGAAAACTCGCTCAGCAGGGACTTTACAGGTGTCTTGAGCCTCTCAATGAAGTTTGTGAATTGTGTCTGTCCAAGGCCCTTCATAGATCTCAAGGATTCACTAACTTTGCTGTCCATAATTTCATTACTGTCTAGCACAATCAGATCCACTGAATCTTCTTCAAAAGGGTTGCCCATTTCTTTGATTACTTTTGCCAGATTTTCAACCATTTCAAGAAACCTTTTCTGCACAGTTTCAGTTTCATCATGACGCTTACCCTCAGATTTTGGATCAGCATCACTTCTAGTCTCAAACTCAACGATCAGGTGGCTTACTTCAGGACCAGCCACTGTCCACCTTCTGAGAGCATCTTCATCTTCAAACGGGCCAATGGCTCCCCATCTCCTTTCACATGAACATTATTCTGCTCATTATTAGCGGTCTATAGCCATTGAGGAAAAGGCCGGAGTGGTTTTGTGGACAGTGAAATTTCCTTTGTGAATTCATCAAATGTGTAATTTTGGAGAGCCTCCTTGTCTCTCAAATGAATTGAAAGCCACCTGGCATAATGTACATGGTCCAGGACAAAGAAGAAGAGAATGAGTTCCTGCAGCACATCTTTGTACAATTGGAAATTAGACTCTCGGTATGACCTGACGAAAACAAACACTAGAAGTTCTAGCTGAAGCACAAGATTCCAAAAGTAGAATTGGGGACACTCTGATTCTCGCTTTCTGATACAGCCTAGCTCAGTTTCTTCTTCTGCTTCCTGGATATATGGCATATAGGCAGCTTTGCGCAGCTGATATAAACTGCAAGCTGTCACCTGGTGGCTAGACATGTCTTCTTCAAATGTGAAGCAGAAATAAACGAATCTGCTGTTCCAGGAGTAGCTATTTCTGCCTCTGCAAGAGCACCAGTCCAACCACTGTCTTTCAAGAGATCACCCAGAATTTTGAATGCTGCCATTTCCATATGCAGCCCTCCAAACATAATAACCATATCACCATACTGCAATGGCCAATCCCATTGGATTTGCTTAATTGCAAATAGTGGCTGATCAACTGCTAGAACTGGTTTGGCCAGGATTGAAAAATTGTGTGGTTGCTCTTGCAATACCCATGGCATGTTTAGCTGCCTCTTGAAAAAGAGGCAACATTGATGACAAGCTTATTTCAAATGGGGCCTGTCGCTTCTGAGAAGCATGATGTGCTGCCCAAGATGTGGACACAGCATTTCCACTCCTGTCCGACAGACTGACTTTCTCAAGCCATTCATACTCAAGAGAAATGCTTTGAAAGCACAACCTGTTGGTGTCCTGCACTCCCACTGGATGAAGGGAGGGGATTCTCATGTTTAAAGTGAGCAGGAAGTACATTTGTGTAATATTCAGGAAGAGAAGGTACTTTTTTTGGCTTTGTTCCACTTTAGATGATTTGGGCCAAGTTTCTGTCCTCACCCTTTTCATCAGTGCTCGGATGCTGAAACAAAGATATGCCTGTCCCATGGAATGATGTTTGTGCAGTTGTGGCACTTGGATTATGGTCCAGATTGTCAACAGCACAAGTTGTAAAGAGCCCTTTTCTTAGTGTAGTGGGACAAACTACTTCTTCCTCCACAGCCCTTGTTACAACTGCTTCTCCTAACCCTTTAGTCAATTCCAGAACCCTATCATACCTGATGCCGATTCCATGGTGATGGAATGTATCAATTAATTGACGCTTCCTGGTTTTTGCAAAGACCAGGAGACCAATATATATTGGAAACGGAGCTTTTCTTGACTTGGAATGTCTGGAGAAAGTTGAAGATGCTGGATTCTTTCGACAGTTGAAGTGCAAAAGTTGTGCTAAAGCTAGATCAGTAGATGATGTTCCATATTTAAGTTGGGATTTTATATTGCCACCATTCTGTAGCACACTTACAAGTTCCAACAAACTTGGTGGCACAGATTCCCTTCTAGTGTCTGCTGTTTAGGTTCCATCAATTCTATCTCATGTTCAAGCATCTGTTTCCTCAATATCTTAGCTGCTTTGGCCACGATTAGTGCACCATTGTAGTCACATGTCGTGGCTAGGGCTTCTCCCATTTTCCTTTTGTAAGCAAACCAAATTTTTCTTCCCTTTTTAAAGTCCTCCAGTTCTGGGATGCGGACAAGTATCTGTTCTTTCAACCATGTTCAGTGCACAAAGGAAGCATCAACATTTAGCTGTTCCAGTCTTTGTCTGTACAAATCATACAGTTCTACCATTGTAAAGTAGCAGCACCCATCTGTAGTCAATTGCTTGTCTCTTATGTACATCTCAAGCTCAGCAAAAGTATGGGCACATGCCTCTTGTCTGTACTGCACATAATCTCCAATTTTCTGGGAATTTAGCCAGGCCCTTTCCCTGTTGTACACACCTGTCAGACAAGATGGGTGATACATATGGTCCTGAGAAACAATACCTCCAGCACTAAGCTTGGCCAGAAGTTTCTCATCTGGTAGGTTGGTGGCACATCGTTGCAGCTTTTCATGTAAAGGCAATGTCATGGCCAATCGTAAATCTTTGATTGGTGCTGGTTGGTCACAAATAAAGCATATTCCTTCTTTCTCAGTCTTAGATTCTTCTGCATCTTCTTCACCTGCCTTCTGGCTACTACGTGTGAATTTTGCTGATGGGGCATTACCTTCTTTTTTTGTCTTACACAATGACTTCCTTTTC
>NC_089748.1:70094149-70186649 GCF_040412425.1 Macrobrachium rosenbergii
ATATATATATATGTATGTATATATATATAATTATATGTATGTGTATATTACGAGATTATTATTTTATATTTAGTAGAGTTCCCATAGTTTCAGGAACAGATAAATCCTCTATTTTCTGTTTCTTTCTTTCTTTCTTTCTTTCCTACTTTCTTTAAATCTTCAGCTGAAAACCATTACGGACGGAGTCACCAGACTCTCCAGCCAAGAGGGCTCCAAAGGGAAATGAGCACTCAGAGAGATACGAGTTATAGAAAAAGGTGATAAATATAAGTGGGACCAGAAAATAAAAGCCAAACACCTGAATTCAGGAGACGTCAGCAGAGAGCAGGAATGAATTAGCTCCTCGCTTGACACTTAGCGATCAGAAGGTTCCACAAGTGCACTGAGCAAATATACCACTTTTCAGCTGTAGCCAAGGTATAACTCCTAGCAAACTGAATTATAATAAGCCTGAGTCTGTTGGCACTCTTTTGGCAGCCGAAGCCAGCCAAGTTGTTCGAGAATATCGAGTTCATAAACGTTATTTGCATACCTAAGTTTAGCTTGAAGGGACGTTTGCTCTACAAGATAATAGTGAAAGTGTGTTGATTTCTAAATTAGGTCTAAGAGTATGTTAATTGCAGAAGTTTGACGTAATATCTTTATTCAAGATGTTACCAGACTGCTCTAGTTGATCAGGATTACGTAATGTTTGCTTGCAGTAATGCAATACGTAACCCTTAATCACCGGGAGATGAGGGCAACCATTTGTGTTAGCCAAAGAGTGAGAGAGAGACCAGGCGGCCAGAATGCAAACAAGGCAATCCTGACATTTCTTCCCGAGTCGTCTCTCTCAGAAAAGAGAATAATGCGCTGTTTCGGTTCAAGAGAATACCCGTATGAGCATTAACTGGAAGCGAGACGCCGTTCCAAGGAAAAGACCACTTTCACGAGTTACGGTCAGTCTGAAATAAAACTCACGTGAATAAAGTGTCTCATCTTTTACAGTCTTTTAACCACACCAGTTTAAAGCCAAAGGTCACTGTCACCATCGAGCATCCCTTCACATGCTGTGTGACAAAATTATTTTGGTAGCAATGATTCGGTGTTTTTATGAACTACCTATACATACCTGCACGCAAAATATTTCACCTCTGGTGCAAATAAGAAAAATTATAATAAAACAGAAGAATATTTGTACATGAGTGAACTCAATCCTAGGCTCATATTACTTTATACATCTTCAACAGTCTACTTACGATAACGTGTTTATTGCATTGATCGTATCCACTTCTGGCAATTAATCAATGCACTTGTATATTACAGCCATAAAAGCTCCTAAAAGCGTTTCTAGTACTGCGACAAGCGTATCCAAAAAGAGTGAAGAGTTCAATAAGAGGGCTACATATGCGTATATATGTATATATATATACAGGGAGTCCATAAAGTCTCCTTAGTCTAAAAAATACATTACAAAAGCCATTGATGAGATACCTTAATCAGATTTGTTCTATGTACTCAGCAGTTATCAAAGTTTTTAATCACACTGCATCTGTGTATTTCAGGTACCCTGTTGATGAAAGGCACTGTTAAATAAACCCTTACAAAATGGCTACTCTCGGATACGTAGACTCAGCAAAACTACAGAACTAAGTATGGAGAATCCACGTCACATCCGTCAATTCGTGCATGGCACAAGAAAGTTATGGGGACAGGGATAGCGTTGGATAAAGGGAGGAGTGGACGACCAAGAACATCTGGGGAAAACATCGATCGTGTAAGACAAGCACTTAATCGTCCTCCTACAAAGTCCATCCATACTGCTGGCAGTCACTTACAGCTACCACGTTCAACAGTGCACAAAGTCCTACACAAGAACTTATGATTGTACACTTACAAAGTGCAGCTTATACAGGCACTCGAGCCAAATAATAAACAAGACAAAAAGGGTTTGAGTAAACATGCTGCAACGAATTTCTAAGGATGAAACGTTCCTCAACCGAGTTTTTTTTAGTGATGAGGCAACCTTTCGTGTCTCATGGCCATTGAACACGTATAATGTGAGAATCTGAGGATCAGGGCACCCCCATGTGACTAGGGAACTTCACCAAGATAGTCCAAAGGTGAATAGGTGGTGTGGGATCATGTGCAATCGAATCGTTGGTCCATTTTTCTTTAACGAGACATGAGATGTTTACCTTGACCTTTTGACTGAATATGTGGCACCGCAACTAGAGGACCTTCAACCAACCATCATTTTCCAGCAAGATGGTGCACCCCACACTGGGGACTGCATGTTCGTGGGTTCCTAAATCAAACGTTTCCAGACCGGTGGATTGGAAGGGATGGCCCAATTCCCTGGCCACCACATTCACCAGATATCATCCCCCTGGATTTCTTTCTATGGAGTTATGTTAAATATGTTAAAGATATCGTGTGTCGAACAAAGATACGGGACATCACTGATCTCAAGCAAAAAATCGCTGATATCATTACCACCATTGATGAGGCTATGCTACAGCGAACGTGGCAAGAAATCGAGTGCAGTCTTGATGTGCTTCGTGCAACTTACGGTACCCATATGGAGGTCTATTAAATAAGGCAAAAAAAAAAAAACTTCAGTATCCACTCCTCATTTTGTAATAATTTCCACATATTTGTCTTCATTTGATTTTGCAATATATTTTTTTTAAATTGTAAAGATACTTTATGGACACCTTGTATATAAAAATACATATGTATGTATGTATGTATATATATATATATATATATATATGTATGTATATGTATGTATATATATATATATATATATATGTATATATATATTATATATATATATACATATGTGTATATATATATATATATATATATATATATATATACATATATATATATATATATATATTATATATATATATATATATATATATATATATATATATATATATATATATATAATCTCGTGGAGGAAAATGGCATGGCGGCTTTATAAAGTGGTGTGATTAAAACACTAACTAAAGATAATAAATCATATTTAGTCACTAGATTCTTCACGGTGTATTTCACTTTTTATCGAACTGAGATGTGGCGGGGGGTGTGTTTAGATTTTTCTCCCTTTCTTTTGACCGGATCTTCTCTCCAAAAGAAGCCCTGGGTTTCTTCTTTCTATTTAATATAATGAAATCGAATGTGAGGTAGGTTGCTTTCTATAGATCTCTCTCTCTCTCTCTGATGAATGACTATCTCACACCTTGGTCAAATATTGGAGGTAAGTTCAAAAATATCGGAAAAAATTCAATCAATATTTTTCTTCACATCTAACTCTAAACATTTCTCAAGGCAGCGCTTCCATCTCTGCAACTCTGCTTTGTTGAGTTCTAGGACCTTTCCACTAAACTAAGGCATAATTACATGTTTAGTATCATCCAAAGATTCAAACTAGACTCCTTTAAGTTCTTTGAGTTTTGGGAACAGGAAGAAATACAAAGGAGCAGTACCAGTACTAAAGGGAGGATGTGGAAGAGATTCCCAGCGAAAATTCCGTAGGACATCCCCCACAACCCCAGGTGAACAGGTGAATGCGCCGGAATGTTATCGTGATAGAAGAGGATTCCGCAGCGCAGTATCCATCGCCGTTTTTTCTTCAAAGCAGTCTTTAGTTTTGCCATACTCTTTGTGGTAGCTCCTGGAGAATGTTTTTCTTAATATCACTCCTTCCACTTCCCACAACAACGTCGCCATAACCTTCTGGGCAGACCTTTCCTCTCTAAACTTCACTGGGTAACTTCTTATCTCGGTAACCATCACTTTGATTCAACCCTATCAAAACTTCGCCTTCATTATGTTCAATCTACGTTAAAAGTAGTGGAGGGAGTCCAGCCCTTTGATTCCACCAGTCTTCACGCAACGCTTTTCGTACACAACGTGCTAAAGTTTACTGAAACTGACATATTTACTGAAAATTGAAAATTAAAAACTCGTCTCTATAAACAGGCGCCTCACAGAGCAAATGGGTTGTTTAATTAATCCCTTGAGAGCTTACTACCTGACTTCTCCTAGAACTTTCTGACTTACCCTCAAGTCTATTCCAAGCGATACAGACTGATGTTAGGTAATTATGGCTAGCATGGACTTCCTGGAAATATCTTAAAAAGCAGGTCACACAAAACCTCTGAGCAAATTATTATCAACTCGCTTTGTGAATTAATAAAAATTCACTAACACTGCAACAGTAACCAATGCCGAAAACCAAAATTATGTACGAAATTAACATACACTATTTATAACAAATCTCGGACGCAAAAGCACACTAACGAGAATACTTTTTTGGAGGGGGAGGGGGAAGCACTGCAACAGAAAATGGTCTTAAGGGGAACTATACAAAAGAAAATAACAATCTCGTAAATTATATTTTCATACATTTTGGGATAGAATGAAATATAAAATTTAAGCCAAAGGCCAAGCGCTGGGACCTATGAGGTCATTCAGCGCTGAAAAGGAAATTGAGAGTAAAAAGGTCTGAAAGGCAAAATAGGAGGAAAACCTCGCAGTTGCACTATGAAACAATTGCTAAGTGTTGCGGAAAGCAAGATGGAAGAAAGAGAATATGAACGGAGGTACAGTAAAAGAAGTGAAAGGAGTTGCAGATAGGGGCTGCAGGAACGTTGCAAAGAACCTAAGTAATGCCTACAGTGCAACGCGTGAGGTGCACTGACGGCATTACTCCCTAAGGGAAATTGACGCATATTCCACAAACAAGATATCAAATGATAACACCTAAAAAAAATGAAAGCTGGGAAAGCTGATGATAGGGGCAGAAAGGAAAGCAAACAATTGGAAATGGATAGTCAAAGAGATTAATAGCGCACCATAACAATGAACTCCTCATTTTCAGCCTTATACTCTGGAATGCTGACAGCTGTGCTGGCCATCCCTACGTACGAGACTCCAATCGATTCCTTAGAAGATCTCCCCAGGGCCGTCAAGGAGGGATTCACTTTGGGCATTACAAAAGGAACCAGTTTAGAACATTATTTCAAGGTGCATACCTCATGAACAATTAGCTAAAATTCTAGAACTGAAGTGAATTCATATCTCCCTTCATTATTCAAGAATAAATGTTTTTTTAATATTTCTGGGTACATCAAGATTGAACATGTGCTTAATGAGATTGACTGCGTGACTAAACTTTATTACCTTTATTAACTTTCGTTTTGAGCTGATAAACTACCTTGCTTGCAGACTGCTACTGAAGGTGCATTCAAACAGACTTGGGAACTATTCAACCATAAAGAGCCTTCGAAAAGCTTCATACCTGGAACCTGGCAGGGGTTAGAAAAAGTAAGTACCGTTTTCTTTTATCATTTAATTTTTAATCCTGGAACTTGGTGGGCGTTAGAAAAAGTAAGTACGGTTTTCTCTTATTTAATTTTTAATCCTGGAACTTGGCGGGGGTTAGAAGAAGTAAGTACGGTTTTCTTTTACCATTTAATTTTTAATCCTGGAACTTGGCAAGGGTTAGAAAAAGTAAGTACGGTTTTATCATATAATTTTTAATCCTGGAACTTGGCAGGGGGCGGTACAAAAATTAAGTACGGTTTTCTCTTATTTAATTTTTAATCCTGGAACTTGGCAGGGGGGGGGTTAGAAAAAGTAAGTACGGTTTCCTTTTATCATTTTATTTTTAATCCTGGAACTTGGCAGGGGTTACAAAAAGTAAGTAGGGTTTTTCTCTTATTTAATTTTCAATCCTGGAACTTGGCAAGGGTTAAAAAAAGTAATTACCGTTTTCTCTTATCATTTCATTTTTAATCCTGGAACTTGACAAAGGTTAGAAAAAGTAAGTATGGTTGCCTTTTATTATCATTTAATCCTGGAACTTGGCACGGGTTAGAAAAATTATGTTTTTTTTTTAATCATTTAATTTTTAATCCTGGAACTTGGCAGGGGGGTTAGAAAAAGTAGTTTTCTTTTATCATTTAATTTTTAATCCTGGAACTTGGTAGGGGTTAAAAAAAATTAAGAATGGTTTTCTTTTATCATTTAACTTTTAATCCTGGAACTTGGCAGGGGGGGTTAGAAAAATTAAGTACGGTTTTCTTTTTTCATTTAATTTTTAATCTTGGAACTTGGCAGGGGGTTAGAAAAAGTAAGCACAGTTTTCTTTTATCATTTAATTTTTAATCCTGGACCTTGGCGGGGGTTAGAAAAAGTAGAGTATGGTTTTCTTTTATCATTTAATTTTTAATCCTGAAACTTGGCAGGGGACAGAAAAAGTAAGTATGGTTGCCCTTTCATCATTGAATTTTTAATACTGGAACTTGGCAGGGGGTTAGAAAAAGTAAGTACGGTTTCCCTATCTTTTAAATTTTAATCTTGGAACTTGGCAGGGGGGGGGTTAGAAAAAGTAAGTACGGTTTTCTTTTATCATTTAATTTTTGATCCTGGAGGTAAAAAGATGTGAGTATGGTTTTCTTTTATCATTTAATTTTTAATCCTGGAACTTGGCGGGGGAGTTAGAAAAAGTACGTACAGTTTTCCCTTTAATCCTGGAGCTTGGCAGGGGGGTTAGAAAAAGTAAAGTACAGTTTTCTTTTATCATTTAATTTTTAATCCTGGAACTTCGCGAGGGTTAGAAAAAGTAAGTATGGTATTCTTTTATCATTTAATTTTCAATCCCGGAACATGGCAGGGGTTAGATAAAGTAAGTACAGTTCCCTTTTATCATTTAATTTTTAATCCTGGAACGTGGGGTGGGGGGTTAGAAAAAGTAAGTACAGCTTTCTCTTATCATTTAATTTTTAATCCTGGAACTTGGCGCAGGTTAGAAAAAGTAAGTACCATTTTCTCTTATTTAATTTTTAATCCTGGAACTTGGCAAGGGTTAGAAAAATAAATACAGTTTTCTTTTATCATTTAATTTTTAATCCAGGAACTTGGCGAGGGTTAGAAAACGTAAGTACAGTTTTCTATTATCATTTAATTTTTAATCCTGGAACTTGGCAAGGGTTAGAAGAAGTATGGTTTTCTTTTATCATTTATTTTTTAATTCTGGAACTTCGCGAGGGTTAGAAAAATTAAGTATGGTTTTCTCTTATTTAATTTTTAATTCTGGAACTTTGGGGGGCGTTAGAAAAAGTAAGTACGGTTCTCTTTCATTTAATTTTTAATCCTGGAACTTGGCAAGGGTTAGAAAAAGTAAAGTACGGTTTTCTTTTATCATTTAATTTTTATTCCTGGAACTTGGCAGGGCTTAGAAAAAGTAAGTGCGGTTTTCTCTTATCATTCAATTTTTAATCCTGGAACTTGGAGGGGGTTAGAAAAAGTAAGTACAGTTTTCTCTTATCATTTAATTTTTAATCCTGGAACTTGGCAAGGGTTAGAAGAAGTATGGTTTTCTTTTATCATTTATTTTTAATTCTGGAACTTCGAGGTTAGAAAAATTAAGTATGGTTTTCTCTTATTTAATTTTTTAATTCTGGAACTTTAGGGGCGTTAGAAAAAGTAAATGCGGTTCTCTTTCATTTAATTTTTAATCTGGAACTTGCAAGGGTTAGAAAAAGTAAAGTACGGTTTTCTTTTATCATTTTAATTTTTTATTCCTGAACTTGCAGGGTTTAGAAAAAGTAAGTGCAGTTTTCTCTTATCATTCAATTTTTAATCCTGGAACTTGGAGGTTAGAAAAAGTAAGTACAGTTTTCTCTTATCATTTAATTTTTAACCCTGGAACTTGGAGGGGGTAAGATGAAGTATGGTTTTCTCTTATTTAATTTTTAATCCTGGAACTTGGCGGGTGTTAGAAAAAGCAAGTACGGTCGCCTTTTATCATTTAATTTTTAATCCTGGAACTTGGCGGGGGTTAGAAAAAGTAAGTACAGTTTTCACTTATCATTTAATTTTTAATCCTGGAACTTGGGGGCATTAGAAAAAGTAAGTACGGTTTTCTCTTATTTAATTTTTAATCCTGGAACTTGGCAAGGGTTAGAAAAATAAGTACGGTTTTCTGTTATCATTTAATTTTTAATCCTGGAACTTCAGGGGCATTAGAAAAAGTAAGTACGGTTTTCTTTTAACAATTAATTTTTAATCCTGGAACTTGGTGGGGGTAGAAAAAGTAAGTACGGTTTTCTCTTATCATTTAACTTTTAATGCTGGAACTTGGTGGCCGTTAGAAAAAGTAAGTACGGTCTTCTCTTATTATTTCATTTTAAATCCTGGAACTTGGTAGGGGGTTAGAAAAATTAAGTACAGTTTTCTCTTATTACTTAATTTTTAATCCTGGAACTTGGCAAGGAAGGTTAGAAAAAGTAAGTACGGTTTTCTCTTATCATTTAATCTTTAATCCTGGAACTTGGCAGGGGGCAGTTAGAAAAAGTAATTATTGTTTTCTGTTATCCTTTAATTTTTAATCCTGGAACTTGGCAGGGGGGGCGTTAGAAAAAATAAGCGTTTTCTTTTATCATTTCATTTTCAATCCTGGAACTTGGGGGGGTTAGAAAAAGTAGGTATGGTTTTCTATTAAAATTTAATTCTTAATCCTGGAACTTGGCAGGGGGTTAGAAAAAGTAAGTACGGTTTCCTGTTATCATTTAATTTTTAATCCTGGAACTTGACAGGGGTTAGAAAAAGTAAGTATAGTTTTCTTTTGTCATTTTTAATCCTGGAACTTGAGGGGGGGTTGGAAAAACTAAGAACGGTTTTTTTTTATCATTTAATTTTTAATCCTGGAACTTGGCAGGGGGGGGTTAGAAAAATAAGTACGGTTTTCTCTTATCATTTAATTTTTTATCCTGGAACTTGGTGCATGTTAGAAAAAGTAAGTACAGTTTTCTTTTATCATTTAATTTTTAACCCTGGAACTTAGCGGGGCTTAGAGAAAGTAAGTACCTTGGCATGGGTTAGAAAAAGAAAGTACAGTTTTCTTTTATATTCAATTTTTAATCCTGGAACTTGGTAGAGGTTAGAAAAAGTAAGTACAGTTTTCTTATATATTTAATTTTTAATCCTGGAACTTTGTGGGGGTTAAAAAAAGTAAGTATGGTTTTCTTTTATCATTTAATTTTTAATCCTGGAAATGGCGGAGGGGGTTTGAAAAAGTAAGCATTGTTTTCTTGTATCATTTAATTTTTAATCCTGGAACTTGGCAGGGGGTTATAAAAAGTAGGTATGGTTTTCTTTTAAAATTTAATTTTTAATCCTGGAACTTGGTGGGGGTTAGAAAAAGTAAGTATGGTTTTCTTTTATCATTTAATTTTTAATCCTGGAACTTGGCGGGGGTTAGAAAAAGTACGTATAGTTTTCTTTTATCATTTCATTTTTAATTCTGGAACTTGACTGGGATTAGAAAAGTAAGTATGGTTTTCTTTTATCATTTAATTTTTAATCCTGGAACTTGGCGGGGGTTAGAAAAAGTATGAATTTCTCTTATTTAATTTTTTGTCCTGGAACTTGGAAGGTGTTAGAGAAGTATGTACAGTTTTCTTTTATCATTTAATTTTTAACCCTGGAACTTGGCAGGTGTTAGAAAAATTATGGTTTTCTTTTATCATTTAATTTTTAATCCTGGAACTTGGTGGGGGTTAGAAAAAGTAAGTATTGTTTTCTTTTATCATTTAATTTTTAATCCTGGAACTGGGCGGGGGGTAGAAAAAGTAAGCATTGTTTTCTTTTGTCATTCAATTTTTAATCCTGGAACTTGGGGGGTTTAGAAAAAGTAAGTACGGTTTTTTTATCATTTAATTTTTAATCCTGGAAGTTGGCGAGGTTGGAAAAAGTAAGTACCGTTTTCTTTTATCATTTAATTTTTAATCCTGGAACTTGGGGGGGTTAGAAAAAGTAAGTACGGTTTTTTATAATTTAATTTTTAATCCTTGAACTTGGCGGGGGTTGGAGAAAGTAAGTACTGTTTTCTTTTATCATTTAATTTTTAATCCTGGAACTTGGCGGAGGTTAGAAAAAGTAAGTACGGTTTCCTTTTATCATTTAATTTTTAATCCTGGAACTTGGAGGGCTTAGAAAAAGTAAGTACGGTTTTCTCTTATTTAATTTTTAATCTGGGAATTTGGCAGGGGTTAGAAAAAGTTAGTACGGTTTTCTTTTATTATTTAATTTTCAATCCTGGAACTTGGCAGGAGGGTTAGAAAAAGTAAGAACGGTTTTCTTTTATCATTTAATTTTTGATCCTGGAACTTGGCAGGGGGTTAGAAAAAGTAAGTACGATTTTCTTTTAGCATTTAATTTTTAAGCCTGGAACTTGGCAGGGTGTTAAAAGAAATGAGTACGGTTTTCTTTTATCATTTAATTTTTAATCCTGGAACTTGGCAGGGGTTAGAAAAAGTAAGTACAGTTTTCTCTTTTCATTTAATTTTTAATCCTGGAACTTGGCAGGTGTTAGAAAAAGTGAGTACGGTCGTCTTTTATCATTTAATTTTTAATCCTGGAACTTGGCGGAGGTTAGAAAAAGTAAGTACGGTTGCCTTTTATCATTGAATTTTTAATCCTGGAACTTGGCGGGGGTTAGAAAAAGTAAGTACGGTTGCCTTTTATCATTGAATTTTTAATCCTGGAACTTGGCGGGGGTTAGAAAAAGTAAGTACGGTTGCCTTTTATCATTGAATTTTTAATCCTGGAACTTGGCGGGGGTTAGAAAAAGTAAGTACTGTTTTCTCTTATCATTTAATTCTTAATCCTGGACCTTGGCAAGGGGTTAGAAAAAGTAAGTATGGTTTTTTCTTATCATTTAATTTTCAATCCTGGAACTTGGTGGGGGTTAGAAAAAGGTAATTGCGGTTTTCTCTTACTGAAGTTTTTAAACCTGGAACTTGGCAAGGGCTAGAAAAATAAGTACAGTTTTCTTTTATCATTTAATTTTTAATCCTGGAACTTGGCAGGGGTTAGAAAAAGTAAGTACAGCTTTCTTTTATCATTTATTTCTCAATCCTGGAACTTGGTTGGGGTTACAAAGAGTAAGTATGGTTTCATTTTATCATTTAATTTTTAATGCTATCTCTGAAAATTATTAGGAGGATGCATTTGTTGCAAGAGAGCATTTGCATTTGGGTGATTTATTACTTGCTCGTGTGCTCGACTATTTAAGCTGGCCTAAGGAATCTGACTGAGACTGGAAACGCAAATCATTGTGAATTATATAAAATCTAAGTAGGTAAGGAAGTTATGGCTATCAATGGCCAAAAAGGACATAATGGGTGGTTTTCTTAAAATGATTTCACACTTTATTTATTGTGCATAAAATACCTGTGCGATTTTCAGAAAGTTTCTGACAATACTAGGAAAATGAAAAGTAAGACCATGGACTCATAAATTTAAGATAGCTGACTCGTGACACATTCGAAGGTAGCATCAGTGTCTCACTGAAGATTTTCTAACAAAAAATCAATACAAAAATCATTAAAAGACAGAAATACACCATATAAATCAGATATCTTAACCTAACCTTCCCTGTCCTACTTAATCTTGGGCACCAAATCATAAATTGGCCGGGGGCTTTCGGCCCTCCTTTGAAACCCCCACCCCAACTCACCTGAGCACAGTAAATCACACAGACATGCAAGAATTCATCCTAGTGATTTAAATTCTAATATTCACATTGATCTCGCTTTGTAATAATTTGCAAGGATAGAGATATAAGAGAAACATTTCTTTAAATGACCTTAAAAATATATATTCAATTACTGATAAATCAAGAATTCAAGTTGTGTACAATACCGAAATCTAACAAAGCAACAGTGATGAAGCATTGTGGACAAGGAACCAAAAACATAATAAAAAGTGAGCTTAATAATACCACTGTGACAGGGAATGGTCGAGGTTAGAGGGTCCCTCTAAAAATTGAAATTAAACTAAGGTGTCTACATGGGTGAACCTGTTTTTGTTTCATCGATTCAACCTAACAACAGGATGCCAAGAATTGAAAAAAGGCATTGCTATCCCTTTACATGATGGAAATAGTAGATAAGGTGAGAGAAAATATGACATCTAAGTTTTACTAAATTCACTGATGGGTAGAAGTGAATGTGGCTGTAAATGCAGTAGGAAACAGAAAAAGTAGTGTGGAAAATTTTACAGAAAACCTTTCATCTAAGAGCAGGTATTGCCCACCCATAGGTTCTTGAGGAGAAATTTGTTTTCATCGCCGACAACTCCTATGTAAAAGTCGTCAGTCGTCGGCTGGAGAGGAGGAGGTTCCACTTCAGCCGCGAGAAATTCGCGCATTTGGCTGCGGGAATCGGGTGCCAAATGGGGTCTCCACTCAGGAACGCACTATCTCAAATGTGAGCAAAATAACTGGAAAGAACATCCAAATCGACAGACCTACATTTGCTACTTAAATTGCAATTTTTTCTAATAGTTTACTCCTCCACAGACATGAAATAATCGTTGCCTATGAAACAAGCCAAAAGTAAAACGAAACACTAAAGTCATCTGTTCCTCACAATTTTCAGAATACTACGATTACTAGAGATGGGTATTATGCCCAAAATTATTGAAGATGAAATCAGGAAAATTGGCAAAGACCCTTCAGCTCGAGATGAGGAACCAAAGACTTACTCAGTCACTCTTACACAGATTCAGGTTAGTCCTTGCTTCTTCTTAAAGTTTCCTTCAGCATAGGTATGTTGAAAAGTGATTATCATAATCACGTGAAGTGAAACTGATAAAAAAATATTTCATATGCTGGTTACACTGTAATACGTGTGTTTATCAATCCCCACTTGCATATATGTATTCAAGAGTAAATCAATCCCCACTTGCATATATGTATTCAAGAGTAAATAACTGATTCCTTATGAATAACTGTGTAATTTCATTCACTTTGATCTACCTTTCACCAGTTTAAGTTATTTCTTTTTCCCCCATGGGTGTTCTCTTCTTTGGAAGTTATCCTTGCAGTTTCTTGGTCTGAGGCTTATTAAATGTAATTATTTGCAGATTTTAAAAAACTGTAATATGTAAAATCATTACTTCCTCATTTTATGAGAAACAGAGACAGATCACAATGACTTACAGACAGCAAACTAACATCAACTTCTCCCTCGGTGTAGGACCACCTGAGGTGGTGAGGGGGGTTCATGAACAATTAGAATTAATTCCCCAGTTTGAGACCAAGAGTCCTATTCATTATTTTTGTTTTTTGTTAAATTTTCCGTCATGGCAATTGGGGAAAGGTGTCAATCTTGGGACTGGAGTTCATTTTTTTAAGTCAATCGTAGGAACTGTGATGGTAGTGTCTGCCATTCGATGATGTTTGGATCTGAGAGGTAGTAATATATGTCATATTGATACACTGAAGGTGGAACTTCCTTAGCGGTCAGCCTATGGACTCCAGGGGTGGGTTGATGTTTGCATTAGGACTCCTGACACTGTATCTGTTTTGCCCACCAACATAACTATTGTAGGGATAATTGTATTCATGTAACAGACCTGGTTCCAACGAGCAGTTGAGGCCTTAAGTGTATAAAACCAGGTGTAAGTTTTTCTACCAAAATTGCAAAATGCAAATAATTACGACATAACAACAGTTGTAAATTGCTAGGCCTTTACTGCCAACTTCTGTTGGTGCTTTTGGAGGTAGAGCCAGAAACTGTAGCCTTCCAGACCCAGCAGGTTTATCACCTTAATTGGAAACATACACTACGCACTAACGAGCCTCCTTCTGTCTCTGCAGAGACAGAAGTAGCTGAAGGCTACAACAAAGCCTTCTACAAAGAGGGCAGTTTCAGCCGCTAATGAAAGAGATGTTGGATTTTGGAAAGTGAGTGCTCTTTCCAAAAATCCAGAAAAAATACCAACAAATTGTACAAAAACCCTGACCACAACAAAACTGGTCAAAGGGTTGAGAAGTAAATGAAAGGAACTTATAATTATTATCCATGAGATATTCCCTGTTTATATTGCACTGCAGGAGCCAATAAAGGCAAATCCAAGATTCCTTGCCTTGCAGAATAATATATTCCAGCTGTTGGAAATCATGCTGAACATTACTCTATGTTCACCAACACACACAAGATATCAGTCTCTGAATACAACTTGATTACAGGCAGTAACAGCGCAAATATTTCTTGAGAGACAATGAATAATAATACACTATGTTCTCCTACCTCTTTGTGATCCTTTTTCAGTGGAAGATCTCAGATCTTTAATCAGTGTGCTTCCTCTCTATTGTATATTTAGGGGTGATATGAATTCTTGTAGCCTTCTTTGGGAAGATGTTATCAGTAATCAATAAGGAAATTGCCTCTCCTCCAGTGCTGTAACATTGAACATAGAATATTAAATACAGGCACAGCAAATCATTTCTATGTTCAGAACGGTATATTATCAGCTGTTGGCCTCTCATAGGTGATGGACGAGAGGTGTGCAATTGATCATTTACCAACTATCAATAGTGTTTTCTCAAAGTCCACCAGTCCAAAAGCTGCCAAAATGATAAACACAACAAACTACCTGAGTTTTAAATTTAGAAAAAAGTTCAGTACATGTTACTGCTGGTGAGTTCCCTGTTATAAGTGATGCCATAGAACTGCTTAACAGCATCATTTCTACAGTTGTCTTCAGTCTGTTCAGTGAAACTTGGAATGCCACTTGGCCCATAGAACCATGACAACTACTAAAACACGGTACAGGAGACACAGGTGTCCTCATTATTCAGTTGAATATCACAAGGCCATGGAGCGGTTCAGGCTGAAGCATAGGAAAGTGCATTAAGGATGGTGGTGCATATTTCTTTAAACTACAAGTTGAAAAATTCCACTTAATTTGGTCTGGGAAAAGGTCTGAAAAATAGCAGGCAAATTTATTCCCAGTAAACCACCAGTACTAATTTTAAACAATGAAAAGTTGTTGATCCTCAGATAGCGGCTGACACTCTTGCCAGTCACTTTGCTGATGTATCCAAGAAATCCCATGAACAACCCTATGCTGACTATAGCCATAAGGAAGAACAGAAAATTATTGATTTCAATCAATACAGACAAGAACCTTACAATATACCCTTCTCCATGGGAGAATTGTAACTGGCTTTTGCAAATGCTAAAGAATCTGTGGCTGGCATGGATGAAAAGCCATACCTAATGATTAAACATGCTTGCCTATGTAAATTTATGGAAAAGATGGTAAATGTTCCACTGTATGGGGTACCTACAGCATAAACAGTATCTTTCCTCTGCCCAGTACAGATTCAGAAACATGCATACCACCACAGACATGAGAGTCTGTATGGAGTTTTGGAGAAAGTGGCACATGAGCTTTTTAGGAAGTTTGCAGGTGATAGCTGTTACTGACTCCATGTTACTCCTAACTGGTAGCACACCATTATCACCATGGGAAGCAGCTCGCGATCCGTCTCTCTCTTGGGAATTTCTTCGCAAATAGGACAAGAGGCATTGGCAGTACTTTTTCAAAGGATAGCTTCCAAAACAAAAAGAGAGTGCAAGACACGTAAGACAAGGTCATGTCAACTAAGTCGATGTGTGATCAGCAAGGGCGCCTTCTCTCCTTGTTGTTTTTTACCAAGTGGTTCTGATCCACCCATGACTAACATGTTAACTCTAACAACAATAATTGTTATAATTTTTCAAAAATTAAATTTCAACGGCATTAAAATACGTATATTCCTTTTTTCAGGCTGCATTCTACATGGTCACCTTGGGAATGAATATAGCGATAATTGTACTGATTTTGGAAAATTTTGTATACGCCTTTAATCAAGAGGAGCTTTCATTTTTGGCTTCAATGGATAACAATTCACCGGGATTAACAACCACTTAGCCAGTAGCACAGGGATGTGCATATCGAAAGCAAAATACTGCATATAATATATATATATATATATTATATATATATATATATATATATATATATATATATATATATATATATATATATATATATTATATACATATATATATATTTATATATATATATATATATATATATATATATATATATATATATATATATATATATATATATATATATTTATATATATATAATATATAATATATAATATATAATATATATATATATATAATATATATATATATATATATATTATATATATATATGTAATGTATGGATGTACATATACATATACTATTCAGTATAAGTTTCAAAATCACGGAAAAATAATTCTCAAGTAAGCACTTTTAAGTCAGTTTTTTCAAATTGTCGAGGCCCAAATCACGTGCATGTCCAAAAGTTAACTATATCTTAGTTTAACCAGACCACTGAGCTGATTAACAGCTCTCCTAGGGCTGGCTCGAAGGATTAGATTTATTTTACGTGGCTAAGAACCAACTGGTTACCTAGCAACGGGACCTACAGCTTATTGTGGGATCCGAACCACATTATGACGAGAAATTAATTTCTATTACCAGAAATAAACTCCTCTCAGAGGACACTTGCTATATTCAGAGCAGATAGATCTCAAATTTTTTTCTTCATGAATTGAAAGTAAATAAAGTCTTTGTATCATTTTTGGGTGTTTTCTATCAACATAATTACAGGTTTATTATCCTATAACGATTTTGCCAGTGAATGCTTCCCAAGAAAACTGTTTATCAGTAGGCACGAAAGGCAAACTGTAAAAGGTAAAAAAATTAGCTTTCAAAAAAAATTTTAAAAATAAAACAACGGCTCAAGATATACAGTAAATAATTCATAGGCCTCTTTGAGGTCTTAATATCTAAATCTGGTTCAATCCCCACTTTAATATTTAGAATAATCTATTTAGAGTAATGTGAAGGACAGAAACCTTGAAAATACACTATCAAGAGTAATTATTCTAAAGATGCAACGAACTGGGCCACTCACGCTTTGTTGAGATATGGTCTTCGTTGAAAATTTAAATGCATTTTACTAAAACTCGTTTATAATAGGATATTGCTACGAATGTCTAAGGGATACTTACTTGATTCTGGGTGGCAACGGATGAACGCAGGGAGTGCCTTATATTATCAAGAAATCTACTGTATTTATTACACATCTGACTCAATATTCGAGCAACTTCGTAGACAAAACAAGGGAAAATCTGTGGCTTAGGGCCTTCTTCATGTGAGGGAAAATTACGTAAAGTCTAGGGTTCTCTTAACTAATTATATTTACATAACAAACACACATCAGAAGAATGACGAATTACTGGGCAGGTAATAATAAGGGCCTGCTAAATGAATGAATCCTACAGAGAATAAATATTCTACGCTGATGATGTCTTCATAACAGGAACTTCGCAGTGGGGGTAGAAGGGGGATTGCACATGGATAGAGCCGAGTGATTCCACAGTCGAGGCCTATCTGCAATATACGCAAGACGGTCTTGTGGGGAGGTGGCGACGGATGGAACCTCTTTCCAAGCCACCTCACCCGTTTTTACACCTGTAACATAACTGAGAAAGAAATAAAACTCATTTCAATTGTTTTAATTACTAGAACTGTGGGTTTCCACTCGCCCCTTCATAAACTCTCTCCTTCATTCCCCAAAAATGGTTAAGCCTAACCCTTCTCCCTGTCCGAATGACTGCCTAAGGCCCCGTCCACACGGTCGAGCTTTGCTCTGCGAACTTTGCTCGGTGTGACGTCAGAAATGGAGAAACGGCGAGCAAAGCTTTGTTGTATAGGGCTTTCCTAATGTTTATCGAAGTATCGAGGCTTTGCCTGCAGCAGAGCTGTTAACTGACGGAAATATTTCTGGTAAACGGATGAAGACGTCACCTACGGAAAAGTTTCTGTAAAGAGCAATTTCATGTACAACCTTCAGAATAAATAAAGGAAAATAAACATTTCCCGTTAACCTTCATAATGAATACGCCAGGTAAGTATGACTTATAGAACTTTGAAAACCAAATATATTAATATCCTTTATTGTAATGCTACGGAAAATAGTCCATAGTCCATTACTGGTGGAAATTTAGTGCTGTACTGTAAATGATCGGTAATTGCATCCCACTTCTGAGTTTATAAAAGGTGTTAGGGGTCCATTCTCATATAGTTGATGAAATCTGATTCAAGCATGTCTCGTTCCCGCAATATCATCATATGACTTCCTATGTCTGCTCTTCTTTCTAGCCACTCTTTACACCATGTCCTTTTCTGTCTTGTCGCTTTTATCTTTGCACACATTGCTACAATAATACACAGCGCGGTTTTCTTCTTGCACAATCTCATGATCCATACTGTACACAACTCGGTCCTGCGTCAATCACCGCCAGGCTTTCACTATCCAACCAGCGTCGTTCCGGACAGCAGCAGAAATGCGTCGAGGCCCCGCAAGAGGCAAAGTTTACCGAGTAATAGCTCGACCATTTACGGGGCCCCCCGTCCACACGGTCGGAAGTCTCTGACGTCAGAAATGGAGAAACGGCGAAAAAACTTTGTTGTATATTTCCTAATGTTTATCGAAGTATCGAGCCTGCAGCAGAGCTCTGGTCAAATATTTCTGTAAACGTTTTAAAGACGTCACCTACGGAAAAGTTTCTGTAAAGAGCGCAATTTCATGTAACCTTCAGGAATAAATAAAGGAAAATAAACAAGAGTTTCCGTTATTTTACCCTTCATAATGAATACCTTAGGTAAATGACTACTTTGCCAAATATATTAACATCTTTATTGTAATGCTACAAATGTCTAGTCCATTATGCATGGAATTTAATGCTGTACTGTAATTCGTAATATCCTGTTGACAGGTCCATTCTCCTTATAGTTGATGAAATCTGAAGTTCATGTCTCAGTTCCCGCAATATTTCATATGACTTCCTATGTCTGCTCTTCTTTCTAGCCATTTTTGACCATGTCCCTTTTCTGTCTTGTCGCATCTTTGCACACATTGCTACAATAATACACAGCGCGGTCTTCTTCTTGCGTGTCTCACGATCCATACTGTACACAACTCGGTCCTGCGTCAATCACCGCCAGGCTCTCACTATCCAACCAGCGTCGTTCGGACAGCAGCAGAAATGCGTACGACAGGCTTAGCCTGCAAAGAGGCAAAGTTTTTCATTTCGATGGTGTGGACGGGGCCCAAGGCCCGTCCACACGGTCGAGCTTTAATCTTAAACTTTGCTCAGTGTGACGTCAGAAATGGAGAAACGGCGAGCAAAGCTTCTATAGGGCTTTCCTAATGTTTATCGAAGTATCGAGGCTTTGCCTGCATCAGGGCTGTTAACTGACAAATATTTCTGGTAAACAGATAAAGACGTCACCTACGGAAAAGTTTCTGTAAAGCGCAATTTCATGTAAAACCTTCAAAAATAAATAAATAAAGGAAAATAAACAAGAGTTTCCCGTTATTTTACCCTTCATAATGAATACGTCAGGTAAGTATGACTTATGGGAACTTTGAAAACCAAATATATTAACATCCTTTATTGTAATGCTAAGGAAATCTGTCAGTCTAGTCCATTATGCTTGGAAATCCTAGTGCTGTACTGTAGTGACCGGTAGCTGCATCCTGTTGACAGAAATAGTAATGTTGCATGTAGTCGAGCTTCAGCTGAAATACTCTGCCTCATGGAAATATCTTGTTTCCTTATATATGGTTCCACTTTCGATAAGAGTTTATAAAAGGTGTTAGGGTCCATTCTCATATAGTTGATGAAATCTGATTCATAGCCATGTATGTCTCAGTTCCCGCAATATCGTCGTCATATGACTTCCTTTGTCTGCTCTTTTTTGTAGCCACTCTTTGCACCACGTCCCTTTCTGCCTTGTAGCTTTTATCTTTGCACACATTGCTACAACAATACACAGCGTGATTTTCTTCTTGCATGTCTTACAATCCATAGTGCACACAACTCGGTCCTGTGTCAGTCACTGCCAGGCTCTCACTATCCAACCAGCGTTGTTTGGACAGCAGCATAAATATGTACGACAGGCTTAGCCCACAAAGAGGCAAAGTTTACAATAATGTAAAATATCAATCAAAAGGATTAGTTGTGATTTCCAACAAAATCTGCACCATAATTATTCTCAAAGCTGATATTTAATTACTTTCCCAATTAATGTCGTTAGTTTTCATGACTGAAATACTAAATGCCCTTTAGTGTTCTTAAGCTCCGAAAAAACCGCAATGGCACTATGTACTTTTAGAATAGAATAGAATATCGAATCTAGGCCAAAGGCCAAGCGTTGGGGCCTATCAGATTATTAGTGCTGAAACGGAAACGAACAGTAAAAATGTTTGTAACAGGAGGAAAACCTCGCAGTTGCACTGTGAATCAATTGTGAGGAGAGGGTGGACAGTAAGATGGAAGAAAGAGAATATGAAAGGAGGCACAGGTAAAGGAATGAAAGGGGTTGCAGCAAGGGGCCGAAGGGACGCTGCAAATAACCTCAAGTAATGCCCATAGTGCACCTCATGAGGTGCAATGACGGCGGTACCCCCCTACAGGGACTATGTACTTTTACTAACGGTACGCTAAGGCCAAGAAATCCCTCTATCAACCTCAACAATGGCTGCAGTTCAGAACAACTGAAAACGTGGTTTGCACAAAGGGATGCCACTGAACAATTCCTAGTCTGCCCTATACTTCGTGTGACATAAATTTACAAAGACACCTAATATTAGTGCTCACAGCTCCAAGTCTTCAAATCTCACCATTCAATATCATATGCTCATAATGTGTTACGGAACTCGGTGCTGTGGTTACGGACTTGCATGAATATATTCAGGTTTAAATTACCTTATAGCAGGGGAACAAATATACACAAACTAGAGGAGTCTCATACTCATGTGCTATTGTGTGTGACGTTCAAGGCTGTAATACACCAAGACCTAAACATGGGCTTGGAGAGTTCACTTCAAATATGTGTGACAGCAAAGCCTGTTGCCCAGGGAAGCAAAAAACAATCAACTTAGGTACCGCAATATGAGACAGTTATTTATGGATGAGTACGAGTACTTTGCCACACATTAATTAATGCTCAATCTCTCAAGATCTCAAAAGACTTCTCTTATACTTGATAAATCCACCTTGTGATTGAAAGACAAAAAATATGATAAAGAAACTTACAACATAAATACCAGCATGTATTATCATATAGCAACAATTTCAAAAACATTCCCCATCTACTTGAGAATTTTGAAGGTTATTTAGCATTAAAGAACAATAACAACAACAAGAACTTACAAAAAAACTCTCCCAACAATAGTAAAGGATCTGTATCTCAAATACCATGTAAGTACGTGACAACTTTTATGATGCTCAAACTGAAAAATCACAGAAAAAAAACAAACAAAACAGCATAAAAAATGTATAAGTTCATGGGAAAAGTGGAATTATTTTACATGTTGTGTTAGGTCAGCCATGTATGATCCTGATTCGTTAATTTCAAAGAAATGTGTAAAATGTGCAGATTTTCAGAAAGGAAAGGTGTGAGGCCACCCGCATGGATAAACAGATTTGTAAATAGAGTACTTGACCTCAGACTCTAACAAGTTTACTGATCCTCCTACTCTCTCTTCCCACTTGTCGGTGTTGATATTTGGCTTCCAGTGCTCTAAATGTTTGCTCATAATGTCACACTAGTATGTGTACCGTAAATTTCTACCACTATGTATCAGTTCTCTAAAAACGCTGTAGATATAAAGACGAAACTGGACAAGGTTTAGACCCAATGTTTCATTTTCCTTATGTATGAGTGCTTCATAAACAGTTCATCTTAACAGCTTCTACTTTAATTTTTTTCATTTGCATTAAACACTCACACTTTAGTTTTATAATTCTGAACAATCTATTCAAAACTTCAACCCCTGCATTATTGACACTCCTATTAACTTACAGATCTCTTGCACGGACTCTACCACCTTACGTACTTCACCTACCCTCTGTCTCACCTCTTCTCTCATCCCAACTCCATACTATACATTTACTCAAGAATGACTATCAACCACTTTCGTTCTACCACCATCCATGCTGACATTAACTACTACATCATCCTAGTTTCCACCCTCCCCCATAACCTTACTTTTGCTCACATGCACTTTTAACTGTATCCTCTTGCAAACGCTCTTAAACCCTTTGCTAGTGTCTCAGTTTCTCTTCTTATCCATTATCCATACTTGGTCATCTACAAACAGCCACCCCACAGATAACTGTTGACTCACTTTTTTTATTCAACAACTTTATACCTACATTTAATGTCCTTTATATAAATTCTCACATCATTCTGTCCATGAAAAGATTATCAAATCATGCAGACATAACACAACCTTGCCTATAACGGACTTTTACACCAAACCAGTCGCTTTCACGTCTACATATTCTAATAAAAATTTCGCTTCCATTATAGAATCTTTTAATTCTTCTCAACAAATTATGTTGTTTGCAGTAAATCTAACAATCACCATTAGGTTTTTATCAATTCTATTAATTCCAGGTGCCTGTATGCTTTTCAACCTCGTAACTCTCCTCCCTAAAGCTGCCAGAGTAACTTGTACAAGCATTCACAAACTTACGATAAGCCCTTCTGCTCTTCCATCCTTCAGCTCTGCTTCCCTTCTGCCCTCCGCGCCCAACAAATCTTCAAAATCCTTCATCGGCCCAGGAATGCATTCTCTTCTTTAGAAATGAACAATCAAACTTTTTGACAAGACGCCTTTCTCACTTACTCCCGAAACTCCATCCTGCCAATATCTCGAACTGCTTATAATTTATATATATATATATATATATATATATATATATATATATATATATATATATATATATATATATATATATATATATATATATATATATATATACATATGTGTGTGGGATTATAAAACAGAACAGACAAAGTCTGTCACGTTCAGTCCTTCAACTGTAGGGTGAGACCCATTTGCAGAAAAACATCTGTAAAATCAGCCGCTGCATATACATATTCAGAAATCTCATTACAAAGGAAGAAACAGACAGGTAGATGGACTGTCAGACAGCTAAATTCCAACATTTAAAACTGAGAACAGAAGGGAGTGGAATACACAGAAACTGAGATCAAACATATTTTTGGGAAGTATATCTGAGTAAGGTAATCAATATTGTATGTATATGTATATATATATATATATATATATATATATATATATATATATATATATATATATATTATATATAATATATATATATATATTTATATATACAGGAAGGAAATTGTTGAATGATGTATTTACACAGAATGAAACAACTAAATACTTGCAAACAATTATCTGTGATGTAGTGATCCATATAGACTTGATACCTCAGTCATCCTCTTGCTACCGTGATGTTAACATCTGCTTCAGAAAAGTAACTTCTTGAACCCATGGAAAATAAAAATTTTGAGATGAGCTAACATCAAGTTCCTGACCAAGCTTGATTGGAAACCAGGAAAAATTATTGAAGCTTTGCAACAAGTTTATGGAGATTCTTCTCCATCTAAATCAGCTGTTTATGATTGGATAAAGCGATTTAAGGATGGTCGGGAGGACCTCAAAGACAACCCAAGAGAGGGAAGACCATCGACTGCAAAAAATGAAAGAATTGTGGCTTTGGTGCAGAATCTAGTGGATGAAGATCGTCGGATTACTATCGATATGATAGCTAATGAAACTGGGATCTCCCATGGTTCCACATTTTCAATTTTAAATGAAAATCTTGGTTTGAGTAAACTTTCAGCACGTTGGGTCCCAAAAAGCGTTGCGCGAAGACCAACTGCATCAAAGAGCTGAACTTTCTCTTGCAGTTTTAACGAAGATTGAATCAAATGAATCAGAGTTTTTGACCGGATTGTTACTGGAGATGAAACTTGGATCCATCAATATGACCCAGAAAGTAAAATTCAATCAAAGCAATGGTTACCAAGAGGTTCAGCTGCACCAGTGAAGTTCAAAGTGGCGAGATCTGCCCAGAAGGTTATGGCAACAGTGTTTTGGGACTCCAAAGGAGTGATTTTGATTGATTTCAGAAGGACAAAAACAATCACCGGGAACTACTACAAAGGTGTTTTGCAAAAACTGAAGACTGCATTGGCTAAAAACGTCGAGGAAAGTTGCACCGCAGAATTTTGTTCCATCATGATAACGCTCCAGCACATTCATCAAGGGTTGCAAGAGAAGTCCTACGGAAATTTAGGTGGGGAAACTCTTCCACATCCTCCTTATAGTCCTGATCTTGCTCCTTCAGATTTTTCCTGTTCCCAAAACTCAAGGAACACTTAAGAGGAGTCCGGTTTGAATCTTTGGATGCTGCTAAACATGCAGTTTCAACATGGTTTTAATAGAAAGGCCCCAAATTTCTACAAAGAAGGGTTGCAGAGGTGGAAACAGCGCCTTGAAAAGTGAATAGAGTTAGATGGTAGATATGTAGAAAAAATGATGTTTTGAATTTCCTTAAATAAAGAGTATATTGAATTTTTCCTGGAACTTTTTGACTTACCCTCGTATATATATATATATATATATATATATATATATATATAATATATATATATATATATAGATATGTGTGTGTGTTTGTTCATTATATGTGTGAATTTTTGTCGCTTATACACGTATCATTTTATTTTGACAAATATTATGTTATACAGATATATTTTAATATCGGAATCACTTTTCATTAGCATTAACGTATGCAAGGAAATTATAGTCGAGGAGTGCATCTGTCCCTGCTAGGATTCGGAACTGTATACATGTTTAGATACAATTATAAGCAGAAGGCCTTGACCATCCGGGTAATCAGGAGAGATGATTAGATGCACTTATCAATTATAGTTTCATTAGGGCGGAGTTGTTTCTGATAGTATGGTGAATATATATACACACATATAAATGTATATATAATGTATACATAAGTTGGATATGTATGTATATATACACCTGGGCATATATATGTATACATATATATATTATATATATATATATACATATAGCATTATATTTATATATATAACATTTCATATTATATCCTATATTATATATATATATATATATATATATATATATATATATATATATATATATATGTCTTTGCTGAAGGAGTGACTAAAGCAGGTCTTCTAATAACGAATACTGTAAATCAGATTTCCCAAGTTTTATAAATAAGTCCTGGCAGGAGGTTGTGGACGAAAGGTTTTTAGAGGAAGTTCGGTTTGGAGGAGGGGGCAGGAGGTGGGGAGGGGGTATGAAAAAGGGAGGGAGGCGGGGACGGGGGACGATCGGGGCAATTCATCTTATTGAAGGGATGAAATGAGATGCATAACATGCAAACCACAGGTGCGAGAAGCGAATGGAAAAGTTGCTTTCAGGAAGAAATTCTTTTGGAGAAAATGGCCCAGTGGACGCTTCTTTCTCCCCTTGTGGTGTGTCCTCCGTTGCTCTGGTTTTGTTATCTTTGTCGCCACTTGATTGTGTGCTTTGACGTTCTTTTTGGTGAAGGAGGCTTGCGAATGTTTTGTTTGTCAGTGATTGCTAGGTCGGGAAGTTGGGTAAAAGCATGTTCTGCCACATGTATAATTTATGTTATGTAATTTTCATTAATGTTAACCATGTTTTCAGACATATATGTTTATGTATTTATACATGAATTGTAATGTGTATATATATATATTATATATATATAATATTTATATATATATATATATATATATATATATATATATATATGTATAAGTAATGTATATATATGTATATATAATGAAGCTACAAATGTCAGAGAGAGAGAGAAGAGAGAGAGAGAGAGAGAGAGAGAGAGAGATGGGATTAGGAGGATAAACGTCTTTAGTATCCTGGATATGTCCGGTGACGTCCTTCGATTATTTTGTTGTGTTTTATACGGAGCAAAATAAAAGAATGATGCCTCCTAATACATTTTATTCCTGTACTGTTGCCCTTGTATAAAAAATGATTACCAGTATCAGTTATTTCAATGCATTTTGTATAATTGGCAGTCAACGTTTCCAACCAATAATGATGTCGGAGATTTTAACTTTTCATACATTTAGTAACCTTTGAGAAATTTTTCGAAATGAATTTATCTTCAAATGACCTAGTCCTGCTTTCGTAACTTATATCAGCCACTCAAGGTTTTGCATTACGGTTCCGAAGGACTTTCTCCCTCCGTCACTCCCGGTCCTTTCAAGCCTCTACTTCAAGTCGGATTTCTTTACTCGGCATTGAAAAGCTTTGATCTCCGAAAGTATTCACAGGCTGGGGTAATCTTGTCAACAATGACAAGAAACCATGCTGGCAGTAATTAATGGAATCATTACTGTAATCAACGATTAGATCATTAAAAGTACAATAGCGCGTCTGTGAATCGGTCTTAAATTAATCCTGGTCGTTAAGCAGAAAACGAGATATGAATACACTGTTGTGGAAATAATAATCAATCTGTTTCGAATTTCCTCACAAGAATGTACCAGCATACAAACAATACCAATTTAATTAATGCGACTCTTATATCGATAAGTAATCTTTTCGGTTCGTGCATAGGAAAAGATTAAATTGCTTCGAGATTATTTGTACACGGGGAAGTAAATGCTAACCCTAGGGACTCAAATGCTGAATCTTTGAATGACTTAAATTACTTTTTTTTGTGAATGTGATCCATTCCGTAGATTTTTCCATAGAGTCACTTCTGATCGACCGGGCACCCACTGAGCATTAAAAGTGGGTGATTAGTTAATATGGCAGAGTTTATACTTGTTTAATCCATCGAATACGGGTAAATTAAGACTGGCTATAACGTTAACCCACCTATAATGACAGTTCATTGAACTTTTGTTTTATATAATAAAAAAATGCTGCCTATTATGAAAATTTTATCACACCTATATTTATATACAATCATATATATACAAATGTCGCTTAATATCAAATTCACGCTACCTCCGTTAGTTAATGCCGAAGTTTAGATGTGCCGTTCGACGGGTAAGCCCTGGCAGACTCCTCATCAACTTATACCCACTTGATGGCTCAGTGGGTTTCTAGATCCAGCTGGAGATGGAAAGTAACTGTCACTAGGGAACGGGACTTTCAGTGCCAATCCATTTATCACTTATAAATTACCATCATTTGATAATTTCATCGGCGTATTCCACGCCAGTCGCGATATAATTGCGTTTTTGTAGCTTCATGATTGTATATAAAGACAGTTTGATAAAAAATGCATAAGTGCTATATGCAGCTTAGTTTGGTAATGATATTATATATATTGCAAAATATATACATACTGTCCATAAAGTCTTTTTTTTTTTTAAAAATATGTACAAAAGCGGAAATCTGGAAAGAGGGTGGAAATTATTAAAAATTATATTTATTTGAGAGTGTAACACCTATATCTGGCATCATTTGCAGTTGACTATTTCAAGTTTTAATCTTTTCCCTTGTTCATTTTTACATATGGCCATCAATGGTGAAATGATCATTGATCAGTTCCTGAACCAGTGATGTTCCGTATCTTTATTCAAACTTGACAGGAGTTAAAAACCTCCTATTTGTGAAAGAAGTTGGTAGGGTGATATTTGTTGAACAGTTGTTCAGTTGAAATTGGGCCATCCCTTCAGAGTATTTTGTGGATTAAAACAGCCATTTAGGAACCCACTTACATGCAGTCAAAGATGGATTTATCGATGCACCATCTTCATGAGAAATTCTCTCGGAACTTTCATTAAAGGGTCCTCATTCACTGTCTATTATCTAGTAAAAGGTCTAAGGTAAACAGATCTGCGTTCCAGGCGATGTCTCACTGTTGAAGAAAAAATTGCTAAACACTGTTCATAATGCAAGAGCACATGAACTCCACATCCTCCATTCGGCTTTGGAGTTGTTGGTGAATTTCCCTAGTCACATGGGGATGTTATATATATATTTATATATAATGTTTGTTCAGTTTATATACATAAATATATATATCATAAAACAAACCCGGTATGAGGAACGTTTCATCTTGGAAATTCATTCAAACATTTATTTTAGCTGATACATTAAAAAATAAATTGACAAGTCGTTTTCCTACCTGGATCGATCTGCGGGACTCTTGGAGACTGCAGCGCATTCCAAGACTGAAAAAGCCTCCGCTATTACTTTTTCCGGAAAGAAAATGAAAAAAATGCGGGAACAGAGTTTTGATAATTTCTGATGATGTTAGAATGATCTTAATATCCCGAAAAAGAGAGGAATTTCTCAGAAAGTCTGACAATAATATTATTTTGATGGGTTTGAGTTCCCGCAATAAAAGAACGAGACTCAGCTCAACTGCCAGTAGCAAAGAATGTCTGCTTTAGATTTTGTATAATATATATATATATCATATATATATATATTATTTATTCTGAATATTATGTATATAACAACTTTATATATATATATATATGTATATGTATATGTATATGTATATATATATATATATATATATATATATTTATATATGTATATTTGTATAAATGTATATATATATATTATATGTATTTGTTGTTAATATTTTTGTATTATACATATATTTACATATATGTGTATATATATATAAAATATTCATTTGTAACAAAAAAATTAGAAACAGATTACTAATAACATTACCGATATCAGAGGAAATATTTAATGATTATTGTAATGCCCACCAGCTCGTTAAGCAGTTTAAATTTAAACTTTTCTGTTTTAAAAATACGCCATACTCCCCAAATATTTTCTGCCAAAATGTCATATATTTGCCATTCTTTTCAATTCTTTATTTTATCATTCCAGTGAAGACCATAAAATTTGAATATCGCCGGTATAAAGATAATATCTTGTGGTTTTCTGAGCTTTTAGTAGCTCTCCAGGTTTCGACATCGTCAGCCGTACAATGGAATAAGGACAGATAAATCGTATTTATACAGAGTATAGTTTATTTGCAGAAGTTTTGATTTGATCTCAGAAATGTCAGAGATAAAACGAAAGTCTTCCAATATTCTGAAACTTCTTCGGGGTTTGGCTTGACCTGAAAGAGCAATTTTTCTTTTTCAGCGTTCTATTGCTGTATTATCTTTATAATTTAACTCAGCCAATGAAAAGCAAACTCTTAGCTATTTTTTTCAATGATCTTTCCTCCACAGCCTGTGTGTGTGGCCTAAAGAGATTCAACATGGATGCATCAGTGCCAGACAGACGTCATGTTTGTTTATGCGTATTTATGCATGAAATATCTGACCGAGGATTCAGAGGGCTGCAATTATTTCAATGATTGGATATACATGATCAACATTAATGAATTTGCAGCCCTATAGCTTCGTAAAAATAAAAGAATTCTGACAGTGTATGTGCGTAGGCACTGAAGAATCTCAATGGTTTTCATTCATTGGGCACAGGAAAACTAAAAATTAGGATAACAACGTTTGTGACGTAATCCCAAAACTCATAAATTTCGCCCGTTTGCACCGTGAAATTATTTCTGATATTTTTGTCCCATTCAATAAGTCTTACTCTGTCTCCCTCTGTCCTGTCTGAGGCGACCACAGTTAAAGCTGGCTCTCTCTCTTTGTGTACCGGTCCCTTCTGAGATTGGGTTTTGAATCACTGTGGCATTTTCATACCTCTGTTAGAATCCGCTGTTTGGCCCAAATTCAAATTATTAAACCTGTCTTTTATGGTTCATCGGTCTTGTTGAGGGCTTAATCATCTTTGATAATTAAGACCTTTGGTTTGGATCTGGTTGTCCAGTTATGGGGATGGAAAATTTAGTTTGGATCTAGTTTTCTCAACAATGACCCACCATTTGATTGGATATTCCATTCGTAGGCAAAAATCTGTTGTTTAGATCCATTTCAGCTTTGACTGGATGGAAACCATTTAGTTTGATCTGGTGGAGGAAATTTTCCATCAAAACTTTAGGATAACATAGATTTAGTTTGGAACTTCTGTTGGAGGAGACCCATCAGAAAATTTTGATTGTACTGGAGACCTACATTGTTTGGGTCCTTAATGGATGGGGAGATCTATCACTTTATATTTGAATTGACGGAAATGAACCATGGTTAGTTGTTGGGTTTTCTGATGGATAGACCTTTCAGCTTTGATTGGTTTAAGAATCTTTAGTTTGGGTCTAGAAGGAAGATCTATCATTTTTGATTGGAGGAGACTTTTTCTAGTTTGGGTCTGATGGAGGGAGATCTATGAATTTGATTGATGGAGACAAGAATTTAGTTTGGGTCTGATGGAATTTTCAGTCAAATTGGATGGAGACCGTTTAGTTTGGGTCTGATCAAATTAGACTATAAATTCAATTGAAGGGAGACCTTTTAGTTTGAGTCTGAAGGAGGGAGATCTACAGGTACTTTGATTGAACAGTTAATAGTTTAGGTCGGACTGGAGGGAGATCTGTCAAACTTTGACCTGGATGGAGACCTTAGTTTTCTGAAAAGGGAGATCTATCAGCTTTGATTGAATGGAGACCTGAGTTTGAGTCAAAAAAGAGGGAGAAGTCTTATCCCATTGAAGTTTTTCAGTTTCCTCTCTGATGCTAGGGAGATCATCAACATTGGTGGATGGAGACCTTTAGTTTGGGTCTGAAGGAGGAGATGAACAGCTTTGATTGGATGGAGACCTTTTAGTTTGGGTCTGAAGGAAATCAAAGACTTTGATTGACGGAGACCATTTAGTTTCTCTGAAGGAAATAGAGATCTATGGATTGATGGAAATGCCTAAGTTTAGGTCGGATGGAGGGAGATCTATCAGCTTTGATTGATGGAGACCTTTTAAGTTTCACTCTGATCAAGGAGATCTATCAGCTTTGATTGGATGGAGACCTTTTAGTTTGAGTCTGAACGAGGGAGATCTATCAGCTTTGATTGGATGGTGAAATGCTTTAGTTTGGTTCTAGGAAGATTAATTCGTTTTGACATTACGGAGACCTTTTAGTTTGGGTCTTTTATGTTCCTGAGATACTATCAGGGCTTTGATTGGACGTCAACTGTTAGTTTGAATTACAAAGGAGGCATATTCCATTCAGCTTATGTTTGGAAACCTCGTTTTTTACCTTTGGGTCTGATGGAAGAAGATCAACACTTTGATTGGATGGAGACCTTTTAGTTTGAGTCTGAAGGAGGGAGATCCTTTTCAGCTTTGACCTGAAAAGAAAAAAATAATGATCTGAAGGAGGGAGATCTATCAGCTTTGATTGATGGAGACCTTTTCCATTTAGGTCGTTATGGAGGGAGATTACAACAGCTTTGATTGACAAGACTATTTAGTTTGGGTCTGAAGGAGGGATCTATCATCTTTGATTGGATGGAGACATTTAGTTTAAAACTGAAAACTGGAGGAGATCTATCAGCTTTGATTGTTTGGTAACCTTTTAGTTTGGGTAACAAAGGAGGGAGATCTATCAGCAGAAATTGGATGGAGACACTTCTAAATTACGTGTGATGGAGGGAGATGTAATATATGATTGATGGAGACCTGTTATTTATGTCTGAAGGAGGGAGATGTATCAGCTTTGATTGAATGGAGACCTTTAGTTTGGGTCTGAAGGAGGGGGAGATCTATCATATATTGGATGGAGACCTTTTAGTTTATCTGATGGAGGGATATTATAATTGGATGGAGACCTTCAAGTTTGGGTCTGATGGAATAATCTATCAGCTTTGATTGGATGGTGATAAAAATCACTTATCAAAGTTTTTATAATCATATATCTGAAGGACATAGATCTATAACTGAATCAGGAAAATATGGAACGTGATGAATGGGTCTGATGGAGGGAGATAAAATCAGCTTTGATTGGATGGTGACCTGGAGTTTGGGTCTGATGGAGGACACTGGTCCTTTGATTGGATGGAGACCTTTTAGTTTAGGTCTGTGGAGGGAGATCTATCAGCTTTGAGTGGATGGTGACCAGTTTGGGTCTGAAGGAGGGGAGATGCTGCGATCAGCTTTGATTGGATGGTCCCTTTAGTTTGGGTGTGAAGGAAAGAGACCAGTGCTTTGATTGGATGGAGACCTTTTAGTTTGGGTCTGAAGGATGGAGATCTATCAGCTTTGATTGGATGGAGACCTTTAGTTTGGATCTGAAGGAGGGAGATATATCAGCTTGATTGGATGGAGACCTTTTATTTGTATGTGAATAAAGATGTAAAAGCTCTGATTGGATGGAGAAGAAATAGTTTGGGTCTGACGTGCTTAGAGGATCTTCAAGATTTGATTGGATTCAGACTCATTTTAGCACAGGGTCTGAGGAGGGACATCATAAACTTTGATTGGATGGAGACCTTTCACTTTGAGTCTGAAGGAGAGCTTCATCTGGGAAGGGTGAAGACCTTCCTTTCTAAAGACTAGATAAGCTACTAGTTCGTAATCATGCTGTTATCAAACTCATTTCGTGAAGAAGATAAGATGGCAAGTTATCACACTGCTTTCTACCTTCTTCACATACTGTTTCCGAGTGTTTACTTTCTCATATGTCTGTTCGCATATAAACGGTGTGATTCTGTATGTATGCCTACTTTTTAACGTCTATGCCATTACCTATAATCCCTTCTAAAGAAAATGAAAAACAAGTTTAAGAGCTATAAGGAAACTGCATCGCAAATTACTTTTCCGAAAAAAAAAAAAAACAGGATTGGACCAGCTACAATGAAATACTGAACCGGAATCCTCTCTTGAAATCGGTCTCAAGCTCTCAAGTGAGCGCAATTTTAGCGACAGAGACTCTAGCGGAAGAAATCTAAAGGAAGGCTAATGCAAGAAAAGGTTGATTTCTACACTTTATTCTTGTCCATATTGGGGAGAGATTACAAAACAGGAGTATAAAGGTAGATTGTTGGAGATTTTTGAAGGATTTTTCTGCTCTTCAAACAGGTTTCTTGCGAATAAAAATAGAGAACGTATCTTGCACACTCATTCCAAAGAGTGATGAGGGTGCATACCTTACATTGCGCTGCTAAGATACTTATAAAAGAAGCAATGACAACAGCAAGTGCGAAATACTTCAAGACAGAGACCAATTCCAAACATCTGCCTGGAAATTCCCTTCCCGTTCCAGCTGTCTGCTTGGAATTCACGATCTCTCTTCGTTTATCTTTCGTATATAACCTTCCCTCCTTCAGAGGCAGAAAAATCTAACCACTTTCCTCGGGGTTCAGCTCTACCCTTCATCGTTCCATTCTTTTCTAGTTTCAAACGGAACTGAGCTAAATAGGACATGTATTTTCCATCCAACTAGCTTTCACTCCGCAAGAGGAGGAGAGTTTGTCATCAGCAGAACCTTAATCGGAAATAGAATGTATACAGCTTCTTTGATCTTCATGAACTCCAACAATAATTCCGCTTTCGTTTTACTTCAGGTGCATCTCTCCACCTTATGAAAACATGTATTGATGACAGGTAAAGCTTCTTACACGAGTAAGTTGTTCCATCATAAAAGTACATCATAAACAACAATGCACATTTCCGTAGAAATCATGGATTTCAAGTTTTTCAGGTGTATGGACATACATACAGAGATCGACAGAGAGGAGTCTACTAAAAGCCTTAACTATTCCAGTTGCTAAGCAATCTTTTAGTTATTTAAACACACACACACATATATATATATTAAATTTTTTCTCATAGACTAAAGTAATGTAACAGAAGTGATGAGTGACTCTTTGATTAATGCAATCTCAATCTTCGGTGTTTTCTAGTTCGAGTTTTAGTTATCATGTCAACGGGATCAGTTACTGCTGTCTGTGGCAGTATGGATACCCACCCTCCGAAAAGATTGGATCAGCGGGTTATAGAAAAAATAACTTCTTTTCAGAATCAAAGGTTAAGTGAACTTCAGTGTCCTGAAATAACTTTTGTCCTTGGGTATCAGTTATTTGATTTATTATATATAATTATGTGGTTGTTCAAGTCTGTGCAGTTTTCCAAGGTGTCTTACTTTTTCATCTTTTATTTTCTATCAGGAATGTTTCTTCCAAAGATTTGTTAATGGTACTGAAGACCCTAAAAGACCTTAAAGACCGGGATCTCCAGTTTATTCATAGTCCCGAGTATGAAGGTGAGTTGAGCGAGCAGTGTGACAATAATAACAGAGATGATGATCCGAAAGGCATATGTTACAGATGCGCAATCACATATGAAAATATTACCAATTTTGTTTCTCAATTGGCACCAATGCAGAGTCTTTAACGCGTAAACTAGTGGCCCTTAATTAGTTCACTGACTGATGAGCTTCCAAAACAGCAGCGAAATTCAAAATATGAAAACAGCAACCACAACAAGAACGCCAGACTTGAGAGTCAGTCAGTTGCGTCAGTCTTTCGCAGGATCTCCTTTCAGAAAGCAGAACTCTTCCTTCACTGCTTCCAGAATCACTCTAGCTGCCTCTTTTAAGTCTCGTATAGCATTAGTCTTTTCTGTGAAAAATATATCTTCACGTAATTCTGTTGACTGGTCGGTGTTTTTGACACAAGAAACAGAGATTATTTATTTGTAAATACTGTCGGCGCACAACGTTCCCTCTTCATCAGGAATTATTGTCCGTTACTGGTCATACTGCTTAGACATTACTTCATTATTACGCCCAGCTCAGAAAACCGTACTAATTGATCTGCCATTACCATTTCGGCTGTGATAATACCACTGGAAACCCTTGCATGCACATCAACTTCATTCGACCGGCAAGTTAAACTCATACTCTGCACATTATCATTATTAAGATAGTTTAACCAGACCACTGAGTATTATTAAATAATAACAATTGATCACTCCCCCCTGCCACCCCCTACCCCTCCCCTTTTTCCAAAAGAAACTGAGAAAACCGAATAATATATGCGACGACGGCAGAAACTCTCGTAATTTAAGTCTTGAATCCAATTGGAGAAACTTCAGAGTTTCATACAACACAGTTCAACCAAATATCTCCCAAGCAACCGTAACCTGCTATCCGTAAACTAGCCTAACGAAACGCATATATCTTTTAGAACAATATTTTCTCGAGAATGCACTCGTCGGATGAGTAATTGAATATACTGAAAATTAAGGCTAATCAACATCAGAATCTCAAATATTTCGCAACGAAAAGTCTAATTAGTTACATTCACTCCAGTAAAACAAACGCGACGGAAATAATTTACAAGCCACCTAACGAAAGAAAGGTAGCGCTAAAAATATGAAAACATCTAAAACGTCAAGATGTCTTTCCAAGTTGTTTTGCGGTCAAACACCTATCCGTGGATAGTGCTTGACTGTAAGGTATGTGATTTTCATATCAAAATAGAGGAAAGGCCGTTTTGAATTTTTTTTCCTAATAACCCGAGCTCTCATTTTGTTCTTCTGTTGCACGAAATCTAATGTAAATAAAATTTCTCTGAATAATAAGCTTGATTTTCTGGTTTAATGGATGCATCCTTAACCCCAACGACACAACTCAGAGACAATATTTGCCCACAGAGAAGCTGAAACACGTCATGAAAAACCTATCCAACGAGTTCACTGGGTTGAGGGCCGTCAGTAACGACGGCACAGCCCCAACGCTGAAGCAAATGCTCGACGCATCTTCGAACAATTCCATTGCAGTGCTTATGGACTCGCCACAAGAACTGATTAAAATTTTAGAAAGGTGAGGAGAATCATCTCACATCAGTGAGCTCTGTGATGAATTTCGATATTATATGAGGGACTTCTGCGAGTCATAAGATAGGCGTTTCTTCCTCATTAGCTTTTGGTTCCATTTAAAGATGTGGGAGGGGTTTGGGCCACACACACTCCAGTTAAACAACTACTGACTTATGAATTCATCCTTGAAATCACGATTCTCAGTTAAGATAGCAATTTTCGCAGGTAGTGAAGTTCCAGCAATCTTTTCTACCGGATACTCTCAAAGACTGGGCTGGAAAAACGAAAGTTCATGTAATAAGCCATCCTTCGAATTAAAGAAATAATACGATTAAACTATAAATTTTGGAGCACAGTTTTTGCCACAACAAGCTATAAATGCTTGGTAATTTCTCAGTTCCCGCTTAGCCATTACAAATAAATATTCTTCCATTTAGAACATAACTGACTGAGGTTTGAAAAATACTTACGCAAAAAAAATTATTTTTCCCATATAATTAGTATCATTTCCCCTCCCTTTATCCAAGTTCTTTTATAAAATTATACTGAATAAAATCATATAATAGACAGACACAGTATACATAAGAACAAACAAATGCTAATATAGCAATAACTATGTAACAGGAAATTTATTTCTTTCACACCGTAATTAAGTATAACTGACTATTTACCCGACTGTTTTTTGTAATAATATTGATACTGCATGTAATGTAGGGATTTTAATCTTAAATAACACCGATGTCATATCAAAGGAAGACAAGTATTTCATTAAGGGATATGGTGAAATTTGCCAGGAAATATGGAGAGGTAATATATACGAGTTCAACAGACTGTTCAGATGTTTACGAAGATGGCCATTTTGTTTATGCATACTCATGGACAACACGAATCCACCAAAATTATCATAACTAGTTCAATCGTAATCAGCCCTTCGTTGCTGCAAACTCATGATCGATGCGGGATCATTGATCACTACATACGCACGCGCACGTACATACTTTCTCTCTCACACACACACACACACACATATATATGTACATATATATATATATATATATATATATATATATATATATATATATATATATATGTATTATATATATATATACACACACGCACACACACACACATATATATATATATATATATATATATATATATATATATATATATATATATATATATATATATATATAGTGTATATATAATTACTTACACTGCGTGTACATTATGCATGTAAGAAATAATGACATAATATTTCATTTCACTTTTCCCAATTGACGGAACAAATGCTGAAATCTCACTTGGTAAACTGGCTTTTGATAATGGAAGGAGAAGAAGCAGAGTCCAGCCCGATAACTCTGGAGAATCTGATAGCACAAGGAACTCGAGGTTTGATCTTCACGAAAGAGTCAAGAGAGGCTCCGAAGTTGTTTCGTTCCCAAGTAGATATAGCCAGGGTTACGCGGAAGTAAACAGGTCGGGTAACTTTCCTGACTAGCTCATGAATATCATGATATTAGATTTGTTTAGGGAATATACAGTGCTCTAGTGAGTTATTAAACAACTGTACTTTGAAATGAGCATAGCTTTCATATATTATAAGCATTGTGTTTTGCTCTTCCTTTAGCCATTGTGCAATGTCAATCTGAATTTATTTGACATAAACGAAAAATGTTTTGCTTACGCACGTGCTCGTAATAATTGGCTAATGAAGTCCCTTAGACCAAGTTCGTCACCACTTTTTTGCCTTTGCTATTGGTGTTTTTACTGAAAGTCAGTTGATCCCTTAATGCACAAGTATAGATCAAGAAATTAAAATTTGATAGTCTCCTGAACATCCAGCGCAGTCCTTCAAAGATACTTTGACTTACTTTATCTACCCGAAACGCTTGCTTTGGACATATGTTTAAGACGGAGTACCTCTTGTCAGGAAGCCATAAGCCGGCACCGGGCTACCGATGTTCCAGCGAGCACATCGTATCAGTTATTTGTATGAAAAATGTACGATCTTTGTGGTACAAATTCCACGCCTATGATTATTACATATTGCCTGTTAAAGTGAATGAGCACTGATCTAATCTCTGGAGCATTGGAAATTTGATCGATTCAAACTTGGGAGTGTTGGGGGTTTTTTTTTTAGAGCGACCACGGCGAGTACGATGTTCAGACGATGTATCTCTTGTTTCATTCTCCCCCCCCCCTCCCCAACCCACCCACCCAACCTCTCAGTGTTTTGTCGTCACAAAGATGCAGAGTCAAGTGGTAAGTTGTTGCACAGTCACGAGGCTGAACTCTAGAAAAACAAAGATTTATTGATCTCTCACCAGCTCCCACACCATGTAGCGGTAACTGCACTTATGACTTTGAATACTATCAACACTAACTTTGCACTATCTGTGATGGCAAAGCTTAAAAGGGTAGCATGTAATGAATCCACAGCCGAGTTATCATTCAATCCTTCGCGTCTTTGGACCTGTCATCATAAAAATATTGTCCTCGTTATGCATTTCTTTTTATCAAGTTATTTTCTTTAATATAATCAATATCTCTGCTCATGTAAATCTACACTGTAAATGAATACTTTCTTGTACTATTGCATGTGAATGTGCATATACTAAATCATAACTACAAGGAATAATAATGGTATAAGACTATAAGAGCTCTTAAAAGTTCCGATTACTTCTCTACCAATTAACCAGCGGTACTGAATGTTAAATAACTACTTAAACAATTAAAGAATCGAGTGCGATAAGAAAAAACTCAAGTCTAGTAGAAAAATTTGCAATATTATCTTAAGAGACAACGCATTAGACGCACGAGGAAAGAACGCACTAAAGAAAGGCAAGAAACACTCATTATTTATTTACTTATTATTCAGCTTGACTGGAATGGATACAGACTTGAGATAACTATGAAATCAGTGCACTGGGTGAGGCCTTGTGACCTTTTCACTCTTCAGCATTAACGGTTATGTTACAGTAGTGGTAATATAAACAAAAGGGTAGCAAGCTATCATTGGTAATGTTCGTGTTCAAGAAGTCTCGATCAAAGCAATAAAGCGTTATTTGCAGTCTTGGTGGTAGTACTAAAATGATTCACAGAAGTTTTTAGCGAGCTGGCGAAGAAAAATGAATAATTATAGTTTTAATGTTAATTGTGCATAATGAGTATGACTATCATTAGTAGTGCTACTGGACTATGTTCCGTATTTCCTAGCTTGATTTCTAAGATTTACATGAGCCTACATTGTGTTGGATAAGGAAACCCAACCTTCAACCAGTGCAATATTCAAGTTTTTGTAAACTTCACCTTTTCTTTCGTACTGTACGACACTAGCTTTATCTTCCCATTTACGTTTTAATGATGATGTATTTTTCAATAATCTATGTAATTAGGACAAGGGGCGACTATCTCCATGGCAACCATGTAACCTCGGGCAGATTAAAATATGTATATATATATTTATACATATATATTATATATGTGTATATATATATATATATATATATATATATATATATATATATATATATATATATATTCCTATATATATATATATACATTCTTCACGTCTGATAAAAATCTCGGTTTCATTTTTTAAAGGAGAATATACAGTTATTTATTTATTGGCATATATTTTATATATTTTACATTACTGATCGTTCACTATTAGAACAAACATTTAATGAAATATTCGATTTTCCAGTTTTTCATGTATATTCCGATTAAAATAGGTGATTCTTTTATGCAAAATTTTTACTTCTCATAAATCAGGGTTTTCTCTTTCTTTGTTAAAAGGGAATATATAGTCACTTATGTTTCTATATATAAATAAATTATATATATAATATATATATATATATATATATATATATATATATATATATATATATATATATATATATATATATATATATATTATACATATAATATATATAAGTATATTTATATATACATATAAGTATATAAATATTTATATATACGTATATAAATATTTATATATATATAAATATATATATATATATATATATATATATATATATATATATATATGATTGTAATTGGGGTTGACTATGTAAGTTTCCTTTAAATTAATAATCTTAGCCTTGCAAATGCCGCGTAAGCCCACTAACAGAATAATTAAAGAATAATTACTAATTGAAAAGTCGCAAGTGAAAGTGTTTCTTAACATTAGTTTATTATTTACATACACAACGGAATTGAAAATTAACAGGGAAAAATTTATTTGACATTCTCACTAAAATAACAAATGGAAATAGGACACAACAGCAATTACTGAGTGAATGGCAACACATCAAATTTACAAATACTGGACACTTGCAAGTGGCCCCTAAGCCAAATCGGCAATGAATTTCTATCAGCCTCAGTATGGGGGAATTTCTTCAGGCAATCTGGAACACAGAGGCACTGCTACGTACGCCACTGCACTGATAACACTCCTGGAAATTAAACAATTCCAGATAAGGTTATCACCGAATTACAGTCTCTCTATAAATGAGTTAATGCAAGAACTGGAAGGAATTCTTTTACTCTACTCACTTCCTAGCAAGGGGCGAGGATTACTTTATGCACTGTTCAAGGAATTACACACTGGTACAACAAGGTCGCTGTTTAAGTCAAACAGATAAGGAATTACTTGAGCGTTAAATGTGAGGGAGAGAGACTAAAAACAAGTCACTGGCCAACCAATTTCCTTTCCAGGGCACGTACCTTCCTACTTCCTGTTATTGCTTGCACACACAACCTTGTGTTAATGTGACCCATGTTATCGGCGGCATCCGAATGGCACAATCAATCCAGCAGGAGAAAAATGAGAGTTCCACAGCCCAAAGTTTGGGGCTCAATCAGGCAGAGGTTACCCGTGGTTGAAAGTCGACTAAACTCAAGACTGAGGCTACCATCGCCTTCTATGGATTCGGTTGTTGCTTGAGGCATTGTTTCGGGCTTCAAGGTCGGCACATGCCTGAGGGTTACGGAAAGAGGTCTCGGGCCAGTAAAAGATGGAAAACTCACTGGGAGAGTAACTTAATCTGAAGATTAAGACAAGGGGAACAGCTACCTACCCAAAGTGTGTTCCTTTGAGACATGTAAAGCCCATACCTTGAAGAGGGTGAGACTGTTATGGCTAAAACTCTCCTCTCACTCCTAGGCTTGTGAGCCTGCCTGTACCCCCTACTCTCTGGTATTTTCCCCATAAGGTTCTTAAGAGTTAGTGATCCGGTGGCGATAACCATAAAAGCTCCCCCTTTAAGCAGACATTCTACTCCTTTCGGGCGTGAAGGTCTGCACTAGCAAGCCGCTGGTATCAGTTAGGTCAAGTACTTCCCCCTAATGGGTCCTTGCTCATGCAATTGGAAATAAGACTAAAAGATATAGCTCTAATTTATCCCCTGAGGAGGGGTGAGCCTGCTAGCTGACTTAACTTCATGTCCCTAACACTAGCGTAAGGGGTGTCTGCATTCATTTTAAGATACTGTCTGTGGAACAAAATGATTTGGTGATGCTATTGACTCTAGGTCATAAAATAGCTAACTGAATTTCACACAGAACTAAGCTAATGCAGCCCTAAATAACTAGCTACGTGCAGAGAATAATTTAAATTAAAAAGGAGTTATTCAATCTATGACAATGTACATGGATATGAAGTATGTTAATAATACAAGTATATCAGAATGAAGATACTGAAATACACATGAGTGTTACTCTATCATACATGCTACAAACTGGAATAAAATGCAACAAGATGTAATACCCTAAACATCCTTTCTGGATCAGGGGATACGATTGCCCTATTAAGATGAGGCACTTACAGCTATATGATACGAGTGCCATGAGAGCCCGGTGACTCTGGTAAGGTTACCAGGACCTTCTATGCCCTCTACTTCTCTCCTTCTTTGGATCTCAGGTCTCTAGCTGGAACCTGGGCAAAGATGATAGGTTGGATCAGGGCCTCTGAGATTTTGCCCTCGGGACTTAGACCTGTAGTGACTAGTGAAACAGGCACTGAGTGGGCTACTGCCTCAGCTGCTGCGACAACCGGGCCAGCAGTGGTGCCAACTAGTTCTACTAGCTTCTGTGGCATGGCATCCATGTGGGTGACCAAGTTAGAGAGGACTTCTCTAAAAGATTCGTCCACCAGTCTTGTCTTCTGGGGACTGTGATGACATCAGAGAGGTGGGTGGAGGTGTCAGTGGTTCACAGGTTACAAGGACCAACTCAAGCACAGGTTGCGAGGCCGCGCCGGGAGACGAACTTCCGCTGAGGTCACGGAAATCCGGAAAAGACCCTACTGAACTTTGGGCTGGCTCTCTGCCAGACGCTGATAGCGGTGCCATGCCAGTAGATGGGAGGGGGCAGCTGGATTGGGATTTCCTGAAGGAGATGGGCATCATGGGATGGCACTAGCACTAAAGCAGGCTCAGGTACTGGACTTGAAGAGGGAGTCATCGGCCTTGGGATCAAGAGTGCTGGCGTCCCAGTTAACAACCAGACTGGTCAGAGCACTAGAACCAGAATCTGGTTGCAGCCCAATGGCAGGGCCAAAATAAACATCGACACCTGATCGGAGACTTGCAGGGTGAAGGACTGGCTGGAGGCCCATCACAGGGCTTGAAGGGGTCCTGTTCTGACAGAGAGGTCATAGCCTCCAGGATTTTCACTTAACTGAACCTGGATAAATCCTACTTTTATGGGGTCTAGTGACCCTCAATCGGACAAACAGGTCAGCCTCCAATTAGCTATGAATTTGTGGTCAACAGTTACAACCTTGTTTTCTTCAATAATAGCCCCATAGGGTACTTTGTCTTGTCTTATGAGGGAGATTTGAGTGCCAGTGTCTTCAAAAGCTGAGACCTGTTGAGCATGATAACCACCTTGAAGAGGTGCATCATAAATAGGGCCCCAGCTGGGGTCCTAAAGTGGGTGAAAGTGTGGCTGCTAGAGCAATAGTTGTGGTAGTGTTCTTTCATGAAAATCCTTAAATTCAAGGAATGCCCATATTTCTTACATACAGGAGAATAAACCCTATTGTAATCTCTACTAGAAGTGGTTATGGTGTGAGCAGGCTGGAAGTTCTGATCAGAGGGGGCTTTGACATGACTCCCACTTTAGCTTTGCACTGGTCTTCTAGATGCCCTATTTTTGACAATTAGTACATACAGGTGGATTAGAAGGACCATTTCTTGATCAGACCACCAAGGCAGTGGAGTCAGGAGGAACTATGCACCTTGCCTGTTGGTGGAGGATGGGTGGTAGGTCTTGTATGCATCACCATTCGGGAGCACTCAGTGAATAATAAATATATATGGGCCAAGGGTCTGGGAGCATAATAGAGGAAGTTTCAAGCTGCATTTGATTCAATATACCCTCGTGAACTTTGCACTCCAAAGCACTGGCCCACAGCCGCGAGGCTCAGGTCTTTTAAAACCAGTTGGATCATGTTTGACCCATCTCCTTGGGAAGACCTTGCCATCTTTGCCTCCAGTGCTCAGGCGTAATCTCATATGTGATTGCTACAGCCTTCCTGACCACTTCAAGATTTCCATTGTTGCCATTTTCTCTAGAAATTTAAGGTGTCCTGCCCCTTTCCAGCCAGTGTTTTGTGAGAATCATGGTCCTCTCAGTATTAGTCAGACTGTAATCAGAGAAGAGGGCTTCTACTTGGTCCAGCCATGCTTCTGGCTCTGCATCATCCCACTTTGGGATGAGGTGGCTGATATTTGAGATAATGGAAGGAGCGGAGACCGAGGTGGGGGTTTCGGCTCTATGTTGGGTCAGTGCCATGGCTCTGTCCTATTTGGCTCATTTTATTTCAGCTTCCTTTCTTTTCCTTCAAGGATAGCTCCTTGGAAAAAACTCCCCTGCAAAATTTTCGCTGAGTTCATGCTACAAAAAGTCTGCCTTTCTTCTTCTTTCTGCTTTCGCTTTAGGGGGGGTCTTTTCTTTCTCTTCAGGTGTTCCCATTTTTCTTTTTCTTTTTTGTAGATACTGCAGTTTCCCCCTTTCATTTTCTCTTGGTGCTGTCCCTTTCTGTATGCTTCTCCTTCTGTTCTTGTCTCAGCAACTCTGCAATTCATTTTCTCCCTTTCTTTCTTCTTTGACTTTTTAGCTTCCATTCGCTACTCTCTGTCCTAGCAACCCATTGGACCAAAGCGGTCAATGATCTGTCGCCTTTAATGTCATACTTTTCCCTACATCCATGAAGGTTTTGATTTCCTTGGCAGCTGACATTTGCTGATGTTTAGAGCAGGGTCTGATTCCCAAAATGTGTTCAAATCTGTAGGATGACCACACAAAAATTTTGTGGAATGGAATGGCACTCTGGGCAAAGGCAGAGCATATTCTAAATAAAAGTGGGCTTTGTTGGCTCCACTGGAATGGAAGTGTCCCTTAGGTATGGTGACACAAGTGGCTGGAATGGGAATGCCTCCTTGTAATAGTGAATGACACGGCACTAAATGTGCAAGTGGTTCTGAAGAACAGAGATATAACACACTATGAGATTTACACACAGATGTGACTGAGTTCTGAAGAACTGCATGATTTGATGGCACATTAGAGCAATTAATAGGTTTGCAAGGCACAAAAATGTGCAGAATGGTTCACGAGGAACGGTGGACTGTTACAAAGAACAGTAAAGATTGGTTCCACGAAGAATGGTTTAGTTGCTTACATGAGGCGACCAATAGTCAAGCCAATCACACAGGGCTGATTGCTTAAAGCAATTAAGTGGCATGTTGTGGACGATGGCACATGCATAAGTTGGTGTATATAAAACACAAGAAATACTTAACAGGCACAGACACAGCTGGGCCATGAAAAAAGGTTTTAGTTCAAGAAGAACAGATAAAATAATGAAATGGACCTTCATGGCAATATAAGACATGCTTCCAGAGATTAATATCTGACACATAAATTTGAGTTTGCTGACCCAAAGGACTTGATTATTGTATGGCAACAGTTGTATTTGTATCAAGTAATATATAGCCAAATGTTAACTAATCATGCTTCCCATAGCTTTGGTAAAAGAATGCCACATTAGTTAAGGATACTGAAATTCTCTCTACTGCAATGAATGAACGTAGCGTAAGAAAGGACACGTGAAGTTTGCTTTTTTTTTTTAATGAAGAATGACTACACTCTCAGTAATAATAATAAGTGTGCGTGTTCTTTTCATGTTAAAGTGAAAAGACTTCCCATTACAGTGATGGCAATTAACTTATGCAAACATAAAAGCAGTGCGTACTATGAAGGAAATGATAGCGCAGTGGCATGCTTTGACAGATGACAGTTATTCCAAGCTGGCTGCTTTGTTATGACAGTTTAGGGTCACTCGCATGATGCATCTGATGGCTAAATGCTGCTCCAAGATGGCTGTCTTCAACGGTTCTAGGCCAAATCGTTACACGTTTTTGGTGCGCAATGGAGCGAGTTCTAGTGGTTACTAACTGCATGTATGAAAAATGTTCGCATGCACACAAAAGAACAAAACAACAAAATTCTCCTTTAATATGAAACACAGATTTAAGTATACTGGTCTTTTCTGTGCAGTCAGGTCCGAACAGATGTTACTTTGATGATACTTGAAAACAGATAACCTCTATGACTGATGAAGAATGAACAAGTCTAATGCAGCAAAGCAGAGGGCAAAACAGGAGATTTGCCTATCATGATATATTCTATGCTCGTCATTACAAAATCCAAGGCCAAACATTGCACACTTTTCTCTCAAATTACATGTACTAAACTCCCTGGATAATGGTTCACTACTACCTATCATGGCTAGCTAATTTCATGCAAAGGTGTGTCAGCATGCAAATGGCAAGGAAACACTAACTCGATAAAATGAGACACAACCCTCTGATGCACAACTGGCCTACACTCGAGATATGTCTGCAGGGCATAAATTATGCAGTCACTAACTTAAGATGCATGAGAATTATTTTTACTCTGACCGAGATTCACTTTAGAATTATTTCTGAACAAAATTAATGAGTTCCTAATCACTAGTTTTAAAGATGGGTTGATTATTCACTGATTTACACTTTCCTTTTCAGATGTTCGAAATAAAATTTGCTCTAATAAGTACCACGCGTTTTCCTGGTTCCAAATTGCCTTGGAAGATTAATGTTGCAGGTTGCATCAATTCTACAAGTCTAGCTAGCAGGAGGCTTTACTAACCAACTCGAAGATGCTTGCTATGGTTGTCAATGTTATGGATTACAAACTTGACTGCGTCTCTTACTTTACCCTAAAATCTTAGTCTTGTGGAAACCCCTTGAAGCCAACAAACAGAATAATGGAAGAATAATTAAAAGTTGGAAGGTTGCCAAGTGAAATATGTTTCTTAACACTGTTTTATTCACACACAACATGGTAGATTTAACAGTAATGATGAACAAATCTCACTAAAGTACACAAATGGATAAGGCTCACAACAATTCACTGAGTGGAAAAATAATGCATTTTTGTTGTACATTTAATTGGCCACTTGCAAGGGAGCCATTCCTATCGGCAGTGAATTTCTATCCACCTCAGTATGGGCGGATCCTTCAGGCAATTGGGAACGCAGAGGAACGGCTACGTGGGTAACCCACCCTGATAACACTCCATATTTGCTTCCTGATGCTTCTTGCGCACACAATTCTCCGATGACATGATGCAAGTTCTACTGGGCAGTGTATGGTAATGGGCTTGATCAGTCAAACTGAGTCAAGTGTGAGAAAGTGAGTTCTACCAGCCGACAGCTTGATATTCAATCGGGCAGCCCGTGGTTAAGAGTAGACTGAGCTGAGGATGAAGGGTGCTGGCTCCCTTATTTCCTCAATGTTTGACAGAAAGGCGTCCCTTCAAACGGCGTCATCGGCGCATACCCGTGGATTAAGGGAAAGGTCCACGGCCAGTAAATGAGGAAAACTCAGCGTGAGCTTAATTAAATTTGGTTTAGACAGAGGGAACAACTACCTACCCCAGGTGCATTCCTGTGAGGACACATTAAAAGCAAACCCTTGAAGAGGGTTAGGTCGAATAATTCCTAAAACTCTATCTCATTCCAATATTTACATATATTACATATATAGATTGTCTTTCAGAGAGAGAATCATGAGAGAGAGTACAAGTAACGCCACTCACTTTTGTGTGGCCATTTTCCCGATAATTTTCTACGGTCCATATAATCCTTTTAAGATATCACTATATAACTTTTAATAGTTCTAGGAAAGGAAGGGAGAACTGAACCTCAATTGTTCATTAAAAGTTTTCGTCAAAAGTAACCTGTAGGAGGTTTATCTTTCTGATTTTCCTTTATACCTTTCTTGGCTTCAGCCTTTCCAAATATTCACTTTCGGACTCGAGGACCTTTGATGTTGCAAGCGCAAGTTTGATACACCAGTCAATTAATGCCTAATCAACTATAGGATATTTTCTTTATTTAACGGTTCCCTTTCCTAAAATGAATTTTGCATCAAACGGATTAGCACGGCCTTTCTTTTAGCTTTACTGTTTCAGTAATATTTTATAAGACTAATGTCCACGAACTCACCTTTAAGGTTTTAGATTATAACACTTTACAGAAAAGCTGAAACTTAGGTAATATTACAAACCACTGCAAATTATATGGTTTCTCAAGAGGTAGCACTATTCCCAGTACTTCAGCTGCATGTTGATTTAATGTACTGCAGACATGGGGAAAGCACGTTCTTTATTAATGAAAAAAAATTATCATACCTTCAAGCAGGCTGCTAACACACATGTGATTTCATGTGACCTGGTTATTTCAGGAAAGAAAAAATTATATAAGGTAAGTATTGCAGTACGTATGTTTTATGAACTAACTCAGTGAATCCTCTGTGTCCGTTATGTTCACTAAAGAATGCATTTAGTCGAGTACAAAAGGATATTTCTGACACAGTGCAATTACTACAGACAGCCTGGAATAACTGTTGAATAGGATAATATATCACTGCTCCTCGACAGTCAAGCAGGAGACAGAATAATGTTTACATATAACTATAAGGTCATATATCTGGGAGGTATATACTCAGAAAATTAATATCAGAATAAGCTGCAGCAAAGCTGTCATGAAACATGTTCAGAGTTGTAAAGACTCTACTACCAGTGGGAGGAATTTATATATTTTTATAAGTATATCCCCCGACTTCAGCATTCAATCCCTCTCAACCTGTTTGGGCGGAGGAGCAAGAAAACTAAATTTATCGCGAGGATTACAAATGAGAGTGGACTCGAGACAGTGGGAGGAAACAAGAGAGGATGGAAATCATGAAGAGGAAAAAGCAAATTGGAATGGGCGTGTATGAGGGGAGAAAGGGAATTAAGGGAATTGACTGGATGAGCACAAGAAAGCAAGCAGACTTGAAGGGAAGGAGAGGTCTTATTATGTTTGAAGAACCGAATGAAGAGGGGTGAATGAAAAGAATGTGAGCAGTTGGGAATATGAAAAGAAATGATAATGGTACCCTATGAATATATACACTCATATATCTATATATGCTGTTTTTCTTTTCATTATTTTGGTCCACCTGGGATACCTATCGTTTCTGCAATAAGGAAATTCCATAGTTCTTTTACCAATGGACCCGAGGTGACGTACAAACTGATGTATATCCAAATCACTCTGCCTGGGAAGTACTGCCCTTCGAAAGGGAGTAATAACTGATAAGAGGTTCGTCACCTGGGATGCCCCCCCTGACAGCAACAACCTACGACTTCAGTGATGAATGCTCTGCCATTCGGCTTTCCCACCCATCCAAACGAGATCTGCCAGGCTGCTATTTGTGAATATCTAAAAATGTAACGGTGATGTAACAACCTGATTATATATACAGTATATGTATGTAGGTAAATAAAGTATATATGGCATATAAATCAGGGTATATATATATATATATATATAGATATTTTATATATATATATACGTATATAATCCTATTATATATATATATATATATATATATATATATCTGATAGTTATATATATATATAACAGGTGGCAATGTGTGTGTGTGTGTAAGTATGTATGTAGATCTATATGCATGCTGCGTCAAGCCCTCCTCGTCAGCTGATAAGTAGCAGTTTCCCAGAGCAAAAATTTCTCAAAATTTATTTGAAAAACTTGGCCGAGAATATAAGAGAAACCCTGGCACGCCTAATGGGAAATATCACTTATAATCTTAACAAAACCCAAAACAAACAAATAACAATGACTTTCCTCCTCTTGAAAAACTTCCCTTCATGGCAAATTGATGAACTCACCTCTAAATACTGAACTTGAAAGTGGCATCTTTTCTTAATCCTCCTCAGGTTGAGGACCGGCCCCAGTGCAACCCAAACCCTCCTCAGCAGAAAAGTCTAGACTAGACTCTGGTAGTCCCAGGGGAACTTGTTTTCAGTAAAACATCTGTTGTCATAAAAATCGAGATCCTCCATTTTTAACAACAATGGACGTCATGATTTATTCAAAAGACACAATTGACTCTCAGGACACCCCTTTTGCCCCGGAAAATTACACTTTACTTTGTTTTCCTTCAGACAAAACAAATGTTTTCATGCAATCATATTGTGATGTAGGAAGAGATTACAGGAACTGATTTAACTAATAAAAGGATAATCACTTTCCGTTATCTAAACCGGAGTTTAAGGCACCTAACAAAGGCTGATGCAGAGATACAAAAGGATACCCTTCCAGTTCTAAAAATGAATTTTAGAATTGTACCAATCCTGGTATAAATAACTTCCCTAAATCTTGAAATAAGCATTGCAAAGTTCTGACGTTCTCTGTAGAACATCCAGTTTTTGGTGATTAATCGACCTAAGGCAAAGGTCAAATGATATTAGAATATTCATTTATCAAATATTGATTTTAAACTGTTACAAGCCAACCACTTTTGATTACCGCAATGCCTGGGTAGTTAAATATTTGTTATGATATACTCAGAATATTATTAAGATCAGTCTTTTTTGACATCTCCTGTTTTTTGAAGAAATTCTTCAACATCAAAGTTTGTTTCAGACTTTGGAAGAAATTTGATTTCTCTTTACAAGAAAACAAATCCGTTGTCATGCTGTGTTTTCAATAAAACCAGGTACTTGTCTTCCTGCTTTATAGGAACCTTCTCAAAAGATAATTAGTACCATTGAAACACCTGCAAATGATTGCTATTTAGCTTCTGAAGTTAGAACGGGCAAAAATCCTAACCCCACCATAACTCTACTTAAGGTGAAATGCTTTCCACTACCAAATGTCAAAGTTCTTAAGGAGTGTCTTCACTCAAGAGTCGTAAATTTTAAACACTTGTGACATTTCTCATACTTCACTCAATAGGGATAGTCTTTGGAAAAAATTAAATTCCAGCATTAAATCACTAATTTTCGTTGTTCTTGACTGATTCAAAAATAAATTAAACACTCTGGTTCTAAACCATTTTATTCCATTTTAACTGATTCAGAAAAGGCTGAAGGATTACAGTGGACTTGGCACCAGGTGATAAAATTGCGCATGCTGATTTCACAAGGAAACACACATTAAATAATATTTATAAATCATGCACATAATATATCAATTTTATGGTTTACAACTGGGGTTGACTGCGTGTTTTACTTTAAATTAACAATCTTAGCCTTACAAAACACCTCGTAAGCCCACAAACAGAATAGTTTTAAAAATAATTAATTAATGGAAGGTTAGAAGGTCATGAAGTGAAAGTGTGTTTCTTAACATTAGTTTATTAGTTAGACACACAACGGGGTGAAATTAACAGGGAAAAATTCTACACTCTCACTAGAATAACAAATGGAAATAGGACAACAGCAATTACTGAGCGAACAACACATCAAATTTACGAATACTGGCCACTTGCAAGTGGCCCCTAAGTCGAATCGGCAATGAATTTCTATCAGCCTCAGTGTGGGCGGATTTCTTTAGGCAATCAGGAACACAAAGGCATGGCTATGTAGGTAACTGCACTGATAACACTCCTGGAAATGAGACAATTCCAGATAAGACTATCACCAAATTACAGTCTCTCTAGAAATGAGTTAATGCAAAAACTGGAGGGAATTCCTTTACTCTACTCACTTCTTAGCAAGGGGCAAGTATTAATTTTTGCACTGTTCAAGGAATTACACACTGATATAACAAGGTCACTGTTTAAGTCAAACAGATAAGGAATTACTTGAGCGTTGAAATGCAAGAGAGAGAGAGACAGAGATGATAAAAATTAGTCAAAAAAATCTTCACTGCTTCCTGTTATTGCTTGCACACACAACCTTATGGCAATGTGATCCAAGTTATCGGTGGCATCCAGACTAGCACAATCAATCCAGTGTGAGAAAAATGTTAGTTTCACAGCCCAAAGTTGGGGGCTCAATTGGGCAGAGGTTACCCATGGTTGAAAGTCGACTGAACTCAAAATGGAGGCTACCATCGACTTATATGGCTTCGGCTGTTGCTCGAGGCATTACTTTGGGCTATAAGGTCGGCGCATACCTGCGGATCAAGGAAAGAGGTCTCGGGCCAGTAAAAGATACAAAACTCAGCGGGAGAGTAATTGAATCTTTAGATTAAGACAGGGGAAACAGCTACCTACCCCAAGTGTTCCTTTGGGACACAAATAGCCCATCCCTTGAAGAGGTTGAGAATGTTATAGCTAAAACTCTTCTCTCACTCCTAGGTTTGTGGGCCTGCCTATACCCCCTACTCTCTGGTATTTTCCACATAAGGTTCTTAAGAGTTAGTGATTTGGCGGTGATAACCATAAAAAGAAAACATATAAGTGTGTATATATCAAAAGCAAGGGTAGGCGATGACCAGCAAGACACATCAGTGTGATGGTGGACGAGGGAAACCAGTTAATTCTAACAAATTTCTTTATTTCCAAAGTTTCATAATAATTTCTTTATTACATCATCAGGGATCTGTTGAATAATGAATAAATTACTCAAAAAGCTGCTGTAAAAGCTTTAAAAATCATTAGAAAAATAAAATTCACCAATACAATACAGCTAAAAAACACAGCACAAAAAGACTCCTAATAAACCTTATTGGAGAGAGCAGAAGACAGAATGCTTTAGAGAGAGTTAACTCAGGTAAAGTTGAGTAGAGGAGGTTTGGGTATCTAACTGGGGGACTAGTTTTTGATAAACAGTGACTCGAGTATAGGCAATTCATGAGGATTTGCTGTTTGGCCTATTATGCTGAAATTATTTCTTTCAATATGAGTTTTACAAATTTTGGAATGAGCTCTGATATTAGAATGTTCTGGATTGGAGAGCCTACAACCAGTACGAAGGCTTCTTCCCGGTGGGAGTCGATTCTGACCCTCAGTGACCTCCTCGTGGATCTGACTGTGTCCCAGAGTTACAATCGGGAAATCGATTCTGACCCTCAGTAACCTCCTCGCGGATCCGACATATGTCCCAAAGTTACACTTAGTGTAACTCTGGATCAGAATTGACTCCCATCGGCGAATAAGCTTTCGCACTGTTGTAGGCTCTCCAATCCAGAACATTCTAGTATCAGAGCTCATTCCAAAATTTGTAAAACTCATATTGAAAGAAATGATTTTAGCATAATAGGCCAAACAGAAAATCCTCACAAATTACTTATACTGTACTCAAATCACTGTTTATCAAACAACTAGTCCCCCAGTTAAATAACCAAACCTCCTCTACTCAACTTTACCCGAGTTAACTCTCTAAAGCATTCTGTCTTTTGCTCTCTCCACCTAAGGATGGTTAGCAGTCTTTTGTTCTTTATTTTTTAGCTGTATTGTATTTGGTGAATTTTATTTTTCTTGTGATTTTCAAAGCTTTTAAAGTAACTTTTTGAGTAATTTATTCATTATTCAACAGATCCCTGATGATGTTATAAACAAATTATTACGAAACGTTGGAAATAAAGAAATATGTTAAGTTAACTGGTTTCCTGTCCACCTCACACTGATGTGAATATACATATATACAGTATACATATATATATATATAATGTCTACATATATACATACAACTGTTTATACTGTTTATATATATATATATATATATATATATATATATATATATATATATATATATATATATACATATATACATATACATATATACATATATACATATATATATATATATACATACATATATACATATATACATATACATATATATAAATATATAAATAATATATATATATATATATATATATATATATATATATATATATATATATATATATATATATATATATATATATATATATATATATATATATATATATATATATATATATATATATATATATATATATATATATATATATATATATATATATATATATATATATATATATATATATATATATATATATATATATATATATATATATATATATATATATATATATATATATATATATATATATATATATATATATATATATATATATATAATATATATATATAATATATATATATAATATATAATAATATATAATATATATATATATATAATATATATATATATATATATATATATATATATATATATATATATATATATATATATATATATATATACATACACACACACATCAGTGGCATAGGCTAGCTGGCATTCCATCAGTGGGGGTATTAGGTGGGGCCAAAATATTTTTGGGGCCAAAGAAAATTACACAAAACTAATGTACCAATTCTGTAATTAGTAAAATATACTATTCTCAAAAGTATATATCCATGTGAATGATAGTATTAGTAATGAGTAAACCTGTATTTGAAATTATAGAGTTCAAGTTTCATTTAATTTACAACTCTTACTATATGAAATGTATTTAATATTGTAATGTAAATTTCCACACAATCTTATATTCAACACTAGCCTAATTTCTATAATCAAGGTTTAATTTTCAACTATAGTATAGTTACATCCTTGTCATACATACATATATCAAAATAGTGCATATCATCAATAACACAAGAGACTTATGACCCTCCAAAATCTCTTTAAAATTTTGACCTATCCCATTCCCTCTTCTTCATCTCCTCTCCCTGGAAATTAACTCCAAGCAGCAGCAGCAAATTGCATTGCACTTATTCAAAATTGTAACTATGGTTTCAATCACTTCATACATAAACTGATAACATTGAGTTGGATTAAAATATAAACAGACATGCCATTTGTGTTGAAAACCTACAACTAAATCCATTCATTTCTCAGCTCTATATACATACGCTGTAGAGATGATAATAGACATTGTCATGATCAGCGTCTGGTAACGATGGTAATTATTCTACAACACAAGTGTAGTGTGGCGTTTTATAAACTTTGTGATTAAAAGTCACTTTGGACCGTCGTAGGACATGATCGCTATGGCAAGAATATCTGCTTTTGGCCACCAATGGGTTAAAGTTTAGCTACCAAGGGAATTCCAACTGGGGGCCCAAGCATTTGACTGGGGGTACCTGGACTACCCATAGCAACACCACTGACAAATACTGTATATATCCACACAGCTTTGCCCTCATGCATCACTATTATTGTTAAGACATGGAATTTTAACACAAAGAGTATCTTCCAGGCCTACCTGCGCCAAGGATTTATAATAGCAAACAAGATAGCCTATAGCATCACACTGAAGGCAATATCACATTTGCTTAACAAACTGAGTTTTGTTCAGCATCTTTGGCTCGTTTGGTATTTCCGAGGTTACTGATTAGCTAGAGTTTTGTAAACACGATTAGCAAATGTAACATTTTCCTGCCATGCTCAGTCTTGTAAACAATCCGACCATAGAATAGGCTAGCAAAGTTGTTTTCTTTGCATTCTTAGGCATTGGGGCTATACTTTGATTGAAGTGTTGAAAAAAAGGCTACCACAAACAAGTAATTTTTACATATTTTGAATAAAATTGTTTTTTAAAAGGATAAAACAATAAAATTACTTGCCGAATCAATAGACGGTGTTTCTATCAATAGCCATAGGTCTAGCGTTTGCTTGAATAAGATTTTCTTCCTTGTTGTCACCATTCTTACAGGATATTTTTTCCTTACCATGGCAATTCGATACCTTTTACCACATTTTTTCATATATTTGAAATTAAGTTGTACTTAGAATAAGGTTTGGTAATTCTAAACCGGCTGTCCGCGGTGAGCTAGACTATGGCAATTGACGTTTTTCTATGTTATTTTACTTGCTTTACAAGAATTTAAAGTAATATTTTGTCGGCTGTAACTAAGCTGTGTTGACCTTTGAAGACTATGCCACTGGAGATTGCCTAGCACAGAGTAGGTCTAAAGCCAGCATTCCGCGACAGCCCCCACCCCTCCATAGCTAATACTCCAAAAATGGTAACCAGTAAACAACCATAAAAATACCAACATAACGTAGCCTAGAGGTGTTTACTGGTTACAATTTTGCTGTGTTAGCTATGGAGGTGGGGGGGGGGGCGGGCTTGCCACGGAATGCCGGCTTAGACCTACCCTGCGTTAGGTAATTCAAGTCGTGTAGTCTTCAAAGGTCAATCACAGTTTAGTTACAACCGGGCGACAAAATATTACTTTAAATTCTTGTAAAGCAAGTAAAATAACATAGAAAAACGCCAACTGCCACAGTCTAGCTCACCGCGGACAGCCGTCTTAGAATTACCTAAGGTTTAAATAGTATAACATCTTATTAAGTGATAAGTTTGTGATAAGTTTGAAGGCATAGCCTAGGTCAATAAATTTAATTTTCTTGCTATTACCAATCTGAGATCGTTTGATGAAAACATTTTAAACCATTTTACTCTGACTAAAATTTGCCACCTACGGTTCGTTTACTTCGTCCTGAAATACCCTCAGTGTGACGTTTTGGAATTTCTTTGAGAAACCGTGGTTGATTAAAATGCCTTTTGTTCAACAACTCTAACACTGCCTTTACATGCCTATGCATCTAAAACGGCTGTCAAAGATGATATGCTACAGGCCTACATACTACACGGAATTCTTGATCACTGACAAAATACAGCACGAGCCTACGTGCCTCACGGTAACATCTTAAAATACGAGGCTTGTTTACAAAGTTTATAACCTACAGGCCTTCATACTACTATGAACGATCAATGATGACCTAGTGTTAAAACTGAAACAGCCACTGCACTTATTTACCACAATAATATGTTGAAAATATACGACAGTAAACAGAGAAAGTGTGCCTCCTGTTAACATGGCAACTGTCTTGTTTGTGCAAAATTGTGTATATAAAATTTCGGAGGCTTTGCTTACCTTTGAAATTTTATCCCATTTTCGCTTGAAGAATCCCTGCGGCAAATTCTGCAACCGTAAGCTGTATAACGTGCCATTATGATGATAATGAACGAAAAATTGCACTACGCACTAACTTAGCACCAAACCAATTTCGCGGTTCCCGACTGACTGAAGATGCCCGCAGCCCGAAGCCCGCCGCCCGAGGGGTTCTAGCATCGCTATTCGGGTGGCGTTACACCAAACTACGTAATATTACGTACCACATCTCCAGTTATTATTAACCCTCTACAATATTAACAAACTAGTATGTATTATTACAAGTAAATACTTTTTTGTTAACAACGCTGAATTTTACTTAAGAAAAATAATACAGACCAACCTTCGTGGCCTCGTTCTCATGAGAACATTTTGTGTAGTTGAGTGTTCGTGGTATAGTTGCCCACTTGGTAAAACCTGCGTTATTCAACAGGTTTTGAGACTTTAGTAGAATGGTTTCGTGAATCTAATAACCATGAAAGATACTTTGTTTTACCTTTGTGCAACATGCTGAGTATTCGCGGTGTGTGGAATTTTTCTCAATAACATTTCCTTCCTTAAAACCTGCAAATGTAGGCGTTTGCGATAGTTATAGATTCTGTCAATATAAATTTCCTAGTTTCCCTGAAATATCTAACTCAATGTATTCTTTTACTTGTTTTGCGTCATGTGATGAACATTTTGTCATTCATGGAATTCATAAAAATGTAAGGCTAATCGGTATATATGTAATATAAACATAATCATAAATACATATTAGTATACACATTCTGTTACGTAGTGACATTCACAGGAACTGCAAAGGGCTATAGTGTACCGACAATGATGAAAGGCAGGGGGATCCTACAGGATCGGGTCAAGCGAAATTAGCCATATTTTTCCTGTGTAAATATGTATCTTTTACTAATTCATTTGTATCTGCTTCCTTTGCACATGTGTTAGAATGTTATGTCAATTCTTGTGAACTCACTTTTTACATTACTTGTATTAATCCATTGTAATTATTACCGAGAGTACTTGACCTCGGGTCACCTAAATTCTATTGTATTCCTCTGTGTGACGTCCACACGCCGCTTTATACGCGACCTGCGTTCTGAATAAACTAGCAGTACCTGTCCTCCTGCTCATTATTTTGCACCTCTTAAAGTGGTGACCCCAGAGTGGTTCCCGGAGCCATTAGCGGACTCATACGGCAACCTAGTTTTGGCTCCATGAACTACCCCACGCCCCCAATGGACTAAACACGGCGCTTTAACCAGCGTTCGGGCATGCTGACTCTCATCGGCAAATCACCAGCGTCATTAGTGGACCCACACGGCGCGCTCCTAAGTGCGTATTGATGCGAGTAACCCACTCCAAGTAAGAGGGCAATAGTGAGTATGGACGCGGACATTCCCTCCCACATACAGTTAACCGTGAACTTCATGGACTCAGATATCTCCCTCACGCATGACCCGCCTGTGCCCTCCCCCACGCCAAGACTCACGCACTCCTCCACGCCGCTACCTGCGCCCCGTGCACTGCCCGTCCTGACAGAACAGACTAAATCCGCCCTCGCCATAAAGCTGCCACCCTTCACACACAGCAACCCATCATCATGACTCTACAGGGTCGAGGGGCAGTTCAGACTGGCGGGACTTACTGACGGGGTGCTGCAAGCCGACACCGTGATCAACGCCCTCCTGGAGGAGGTCTACAGGAAGCTTGTCCCGTGGGTGTCTGCCACACACCCGTCACCTACCAGCATCTAAAAACCTCTCTCATCAAGACTTGCTCCCTGCCGGTCTCCGAGAGGGCCGCCCGCGCCCTTGACCTCGTCAACAGCCCTCGGCATGACCAGAACATCCTGGAGACTTGGGGCGTGATCCAGGACCTCCTCATCCTTCCCCAGATGGACAGCAGCGGTAGGCAGTCGGAGATTAGCCTATCAAGGGAGATACTCCTCCGTCAGCTCCTCCCAGAGGTCGGAACCCAGATCCTCGACCCTTACATAATGCCGCTCAAGGACCTGATCAGGATGGCACAGCAGCTGACGGACTCTGCAAGGGCAGCGAAGCGGGCATCCACACCTGCGCACCCCATCAGTTCCCTCCAGCTGGAGGATAACGCGGAGGAGGAGATAAGTGCCGTCACCAAGAGACGGCCAGCATACCACCACAAGAAAAACCCACCGGGGCCTTGCTACTACCACCAGCGGTATGGCAAGGATGCCCGGAACTGCCAACCCCCCTGCTATTTCGCCCATCCAAAAAACGGAGGAGGCAGCGACCAACAGAACAGGCCGCCATGGCAACAGAGGAACCCAGGAGCCCAAAACCATTAGGCTTCTACGTCCGCGACACCGTTTCCGGCAGGATGATGTTGGTCGACACCAGGGCCGTTTGATCAGTGTTCCCGCCATCCATAGAGGACTGCAAATGCCCACCGGACCCGGCTGCCTTCCTGACGGCCGCCAACGGGTCCCCCATCCTCTCCTACGGCACCAGGCTCCTGTTGATCTCCATCCTTGGCTGGAGATATACGTGGAACTTCATTGTCGCGGACATGAGGACCCCACTCCTGGGCGCGGATTTCCTCACCCACTTTGGGCTGGCAGTCGACGTCGTTCGCAAGCGTCTATTAGACACCGACTCCTGCCAGTCCCTCCACCTGGCACCGGGACCCAGTGTGCCTACCATCTGCTCCGTCGCCCCACACCAGTACCTCCAGCTGCTGAAGGAGTTCCCCGACGTTTTCAAGCCCGAACTGCACCAGGTACCCGGGGCCCCGGCAAAGCACGGAATCTACCACCACATTAAGACGAAGGGCCCCCAACACGCACAAAGTTCTGGAGGCTTCCCCCTCAGCGCCTTCAGGAGGCCAAGGACGCTTTTGCTGAAATGGAGCGGATGGGCACATGCAAGAAGGCCTCCAGCCCGTGGGCCTCTCCCCTCCACATGGTGCAGAAACCGGACGGCTCCTGGAGACCCTGCGGCGACTACAGGCGGCTCAACCTCACAACTGAAGCGGATCACTAGCCCCTACTAAACATGCAAGATCTCACGGCCTCCTTTCACAGGGCCAAAATATTCTCTACACTAGACCTTTTGAAATCTTACTTCCAGGTACCAGTTGCTCCAGAGGATATCCCCAAAACCGCCATCATCACGCCCTTCAGGTCCTACGTCTTCGCCTTCTCCACCTTCGGCCTGAGGAACATGGGGGTAACCTTCCGGAGGCCGATGGACAGCATTCTGGGGGACCTGAACTTCTGCATCTGTTACGTGGACGATATTCTAATTTTTCCAGATCCCCCAAAGAACACCTGCAACACATCCGGACGGTCCTGCAGCGCCTGCAGGAGAACGGCCTCATCATCAGGTTCGATAAATGCACCTTTGGCATCAAAAAAGCTGACTTCCTGGGCCACGAGATATCCCCGGAGGGTGTCCGTCCACTCGCATCAAAGGTCGCAGCCGTCACCAGGTTCCCCACCCCTACCTCCATCAAGGCCGTACAAGAATTCCTCAGGATGGTCAACTACTACAGAAGGTTCATCCCTGGGGTCGCACACACCATGGCCACCCTGACGGAGATCCTGAAGGGCCAACCGAAGTCCTTAGTTTGGGGACCCAACCAGAAGCAGGCCTTATCCCTGATGAAGGCTGCCCTCGCCGAGGCAACCGCCTTGACCCACCAGGACCCCAACATCCCTCTCCAGTTGATGACGGATGCCAGCAACATCGCCTGTAGGGCCGTCTTGGAGCAGATCATTGCCGGAGGCCCCCAGCCCATCGCCTTCTTCAGCAAAAAGTTCAGCCCCGCTGAGGCCCTCTACAGCACCTTCGACAGGGAACTCTGCACAGCGTATTGGGGGGTACATCACTTCAAGTTCCTCCTGGAGGGTACGCCCTTCACAATCTGGACGGACCATCAGCCACTGGTCCACGCCTTCACAAAGCAGGGGGATGCATGGTCTTCCAGGTAGCAGCGGCATCTCGCGGCCATCGCGGAGTTCACCTGCACAATCAAGTACCTCCCTGGCAGGAAGAACCCTGTAGCAGGTGCCCTCTCCAGGATCGAGCTCAATGCAGTGCAGCTCGGGATCAACTACGAGGACCTCGCCTGGGAGCAGACCACCGACCCAGAGACTCCAGCCTACCACACCGCCATCACGTCCCTCAAGTGGAGGACATGCCCCTCGCCCCTGGGGAGCCAAAACTGCTGTGCGATGTAAGCACCGGCCAGCCTCGCCGTCTGGCACCCGCCTCCTGCCACCATCTGGTGTTCGATGTCATCCACAGGCTGTCCCACCCCTCCGGCAGGATGACGGCCAAGCTGCTGGCAGAGAAGTTCGTCTGGCACAGTATGCGGAAGGACACGACAGCCTGGGCAAGGCAGTGCATCCGGTGCCAAACCAGCAAGATAGGGCGTCACACTGAGACAGGGGTAGGCAAGTTTCCCCAGCCGGGGAGGCAGTTTGGACACATACACGTAGACGTGGTAGGCCCCCTTCCCCCATCAGGTGGGGTCAGATACCTCCTGATGATCGTTGACCGCTCAACCAGGTGGCCTGAAGCGACACCCATGCAGGAAGCCACCGCCAGTGTGTGCGCCGAGGCCCTCCTCTCCAGCTGGGTCAGCCGGTTCAGTGTCCCGGACCACATAACCACCAACAGGGACCCGGCCTTCCTATCCAAGCTGTGGTCTGCCCTGGCACGCCTGCTGAGGACCTCTCACCACACCACCACCGCCTACAACCCCGCAGCTAACGGATTGGTGGAGAGATTCCACAGGTCCCTGAAGGCGCCCCTCATGGCCCGCTGCACCGCCGAGGATTGGAAGTACCAGCTGCCTTGTGAACTTACTTTTTACATTACTTGTATTAATCCATTGTAATTATTACCAAGAGTAATTGACCTTGGGTCACCTAAATTCTATTGTATTCCTCTGTGTGATGTCCGCACGCCGCTTTATAAGCGACCTGCGTTCTGAATAAACTAGCAGTACCTGTTCTCCTGCTCATTATTTTGCACCTCTTAAATGTCTTGAGTACCACTGCATTCGGGTAGCTCAATATACCAAAAGCGTTCTTTGCCCCAGGTATGAAGCCGTTTTGCCTCAGGACTGTGTTTGGGGAAATCCATAGCCGGGATCATTGGAATGATCTCCAGGAGGGAAATTACTTTCGGAGACTCAGCCCTGGCCATTACAGGTATTATTCTTTCCTAATGAAAAGGAATATTTTTAGTATATATCTTATGTTCTACTCTAGTGAGTGACTTCTGCACATATTTATTATCCAGTGAGTTTATGACAGAAAGAGGGAGAGAGGGACAAATTTACATCCTGTGATTTACTTTAACATGTCCAAAAGTTTCATATTTTTTCTCTCTCACTCTCACTCTCTTTCTCTTCCTCTTTCTCACACACGCAGTCTTTATCTAGGCTGTAAACCATCTAACTTAGCTTATTATTTCATTTGTATGTAAATGGTATGATGACAGTCCTTCTTCTTACAAAAAGTTAAGTGAAAATTGTTGATTTCACCGGCCCCTCCTTCTTCTCAAGGTTGTTGTTGTTCTCAAGATCTCCCAAAGAAAAGAATAAAGCACTCTCGATTCTTAGCCTGTTTAATCAACAGGTATAAAGTTATCACACACATACACTCACACACTCACACGCACACACATATGCACAAACATGCACACACACACACACACACACACACACACACACATATATATATATATATATATATATATATATATATATATATATATATATATATATATATATATATATATATATATATATATGGAAATAATGACCACATGAGCATGTGTTTCACAGAAATGAATTTCTGTCTCACATCAGGAAAAAACCCGGTCTCCCAAGTGACAGGCCAGGGCGATGCCGATTGACCTGTCACCAGGAGACCTGGGTTTGTTCCCGGTGTGAGTCAGAAATTTTCATAAATATATGTGTATGTACGCACACACACACACACACACACATACATATATATATATATATATATATATATATATATATATATATATATATATATATATATATATGTATATATACATATATATTGTGTGTGTGTGTTGTGTAATTATACTTGCCCTTGGATGAGAGTATTTGGAATGGGTGATGAATGCTGAGGAAAGAAAGGAGGCAGAGGTGAATAATGCTAGACGAAAAGCTGATTTGTGTAAGCTTGAAAGTTTTGGAAACAACTGTTGAGGTAAGGAGAACAAATGACAAGTTCAAGGATGGAAATGCATCAGTTGATAAGCACAAGAGCATTGATATAGTGCAGAGGCAATGCTTCACCCAGAAGCCTACTAGGTTGTAAAACTTATGTTACTGCGTCAAAATTTTAACTGTTGATGCAACATTAAAGGGAAGAACATGAGATGTGTGGTAAGATTTTGATAGGAGAAGTGAGATATAAGGGAAGAGTAGGTTCGCTTCAGTCCAACAAGAGAGTTTGTGGAATGGAATATACAGTAGAGTTTAAGCCAAAGGCCAAGCACTGGGACCTATGAGGTCATTCAGGGCTGCAAATGAAATTGAGAGTAGGTAGGTTTGAAAGATGTAACAGGAGGAAAATCTCGCAGTTGCACTATGAAGTAATCGCCAGGAGAGGGTGGATAGCAAGATGGAAGAAAGATAATATGAATGGAGGTACAGTAAAAGGAAAGAAAGGGGTTGCAGCTAGGGTGCCTACAGTACACTCCATGAGGTGTACTGATGGCACTAACCCCCTACTGAAACAAGAGAGTTTGTATCAGGTGTTTAGTATTCTTATGTAGTGCTAGAAGTTTAGGAAAAAGACAGTTCAAAAACACATTGCGGCCATTGTAGCATGCCTGGCAGGCAAATATGACCGACCATATAAAAATAGATACATCTTATGTATATATATATATATATATATATATATATATATATATATATATATATATATATATATATATATATATATATATATATATATATATTATAATATGAGATTATGTGTATGTTTTGATTTGATGTCTATGATTTTGAGATGTCTTTATTTCTTACAGATGACTCTTGTGTTCTGTATTTTTATATAATTTTTAGCTATTTTATATGTTTTGAGGTGACTTTGTAATGTATAATCATTCATGTTTATAACACATCGTGTTCGTGGAAGCTAAAGTTTAAATGCTGTAGAGAGAGAGAGAGATATTTTGAAACATTATCAAATAACACCATTTCCTGTGTTGACACAGCTGGGTGGGCGCATTCAAAGGGCCACTTTGCCTATCTTTGACGAGATGACAGTTATCGGCTGAATGTTTGTTACATATTTATTCTGTATGCCTGTTCTGTAATTCTCAATTTTCTCTATGCCTTATTATGTGTTCCATAATCTGAGAAGAAGGCAAAGGGAGGAGAGATAGTCTGACAAGTTGACTGGACTTTTTGAGCCAGATCGTTCGCAAATTTATTTCTATTTACCCAGGTGTCCAGCCTAAAGGGCAGATGCTGTCAATCACACAGATAAAAGCTCTGGTATGTTTCTTCTGAGCCTTGGAATACTGTGAGTATTCAGTATTGAGTATTCTGTTTGTAGAATAAGGTGTTCTGTGTATTCTTTGTGCATTCTGTGTTCTGGGATGTGGGAGAAAGGGCTCAAGTTATTCTAAGATTTGAAGTGGCTAATTGCCAACTCAGGTTTGGGTATAAAAGATGATGTTACATGAGAATTAGCTAGTCAGAACAGAGGCTCAGTTAGGGAAAGAAATCTGGCAGTTGGTAGAACTTACCCCTCTCTCTCTCTCTCTCTCTCTCTCTCTCTCTCTCTCTCTCTCTCTCTCTCTCTCTCTCAATTACCACTGATATACAGTATAAGGGTGTTATACTGGTTGCTCTCCTATATGTATAAGTTTTATAAAACTCTCCCACGAAATGTATATTTGTGTATGGTCCTAAAATATTTGTGTTCTTCAAGCATTGCGTTTATATATTACCAAATGAGTAAGGTAATGCGCTTATTTGCTTGTATTGTACTTAGGTGAAAATTGAGGTGTTATCTTTGAGAAAGTTTTAGAGAGACGTAAGTTTAGCCTTTTTTTAAAAGTGAAGGTAATTTTTTGAGAGACTGATATAATCTTTAATCATATTTTGTCTTAGTGAAATTGCTGTTGGTAAATTTCCATTTTTTGCAAATTTCATTCTTATGTGTTTGTGTTTTCATATTACTCACACAAGTTGAAATGTTTTAATTTCACAATATTTACCGAAAGTTTTGTGTTGGTGATTACTTAGAGTTTTGTTGGTGTTAGTTTACATTGTTAAGATTTCAGCGCATACTTATTGAGATTTCAGTGAATACCTGTATTGACTCCCATTTATTAATGTTTTAGTGAACACTTGAGCTAATTGCAGATGTTCAGATTTATACCTAAAGCTTGAGTAAAGTAAATGGTTTGAATTTTACTTGATTAAAGTGATTTCATGAAAAATTATAAAGTTTTGTCACTTAATTTTGGTTAAGAAATACGTAAATCTTACACTGCTGTCAAGAAACAGTGAATCTTTTTGAGTTGTGAATTCTGCTATAACTTTTGAACTTAGAAATAAATTTGTCTGTTTAAAGTTTTAAGAGGCACAGTGTTTCATTTTGACCACCAGTGATTAAAGATATTTGTGTGTGTGTGTACAAGGTAAGTGATATATCTGTTCACCTGAGACTTAGCTAGGTGAAATAGAACCAGGGAAACAATTTTAGTATTTGTTGGAATGATGCCCTTTTTCCCCTAGTCTGTTTATGGCTTATCAGTTGTTACCTCACCCATAACTTGATAAATTTAGATTGAATTTTTAAGTGTTAAGCAAGTTTTAAGGGATCACTGTGTCTTTAGAGTATTCAGTCTTAATATTTTCGTTATGAGGTTTCAAGTGTCTGGCTGAAGTGAGGTAACTTTTGGTCTTATTATTTGTATAATAACCAGGTCCTTGATCACTTCAGACTATATATATATATATATATATATATATATATATATATATATATATATATATATATATATATATATATATATATATATATATATATATATATATATATATATATATATATATATATATATATATATATAAATATATCTATGTATTTCATTATATATACTATATATAAATATGTAATATATATATATATACTATATATATATATATAATATATATATATATATATATATATATATATATATATATATATATATATATATATATGTTAAATATACAAATATGACATTTTCAAAACTCAGTAAATCATTGCAACATCCATTCCTAACTCAGTACAATGTAGAACATCCATTCCTAAAGATAGAATGCATGTATATATATATATATATATATATAAAGATATAATATATATATATATATATATATATATATATATATATATATATATATATATATATATATATATATATATCTTCTTCTTTTCTTTTCTTTTTTCCTTTTAACGTGCTTTTATTCCATTTTTGTATGGGGTAAGCACGATGCCTTCTTTTTGAAGGACTTTTTGATTTGGCTTTGGGGTAGACCTGTGGTCTCGATCGGCTGCCCTGCCTGACATCGCTTAGACCCGAGGTACGTATGTTTCATGTATCATACCAGACCCAACGCCCTTTCTTCCCAGCAGCGAAGTTATTGCGCTGGTATGGCGAAAGTGTTCGAGACGTGTGAGATGTTTGTTATGTTTTTGAAGGTGTTGTAGTGGCTTTGTTTTGTGTGTATTTAGTCTGTAACATCCATTTGCTTTTTAAGCAAACCTATCCGTTGATTACATATATATAATCCCGGGATGTCTACACGGATAGCAAAGTGTCTGCCTCTCTGATCAGCCGGCTTGCGGATTGAACCAGCGCCACAGACCTCACTGAAGTCCGAAGCTGCTGCTGTAACCGACTGAGCTATCGAGGCTCTATATATATATATATATATATATATATATATATATATATATATATATATATATATATATATATATATATATATATATATATATATATGTATATATATATATATATATATATATATATATATATATATATATATATATATATATATATATATTGTTAAGAATATATCCCTCCCCTCATGTAGACGCCAGTGCATAATTAATTTTGAAATGCAGTTTGTTGTTCATTTTACTGTCGGGGCCGGGAAAATTGGCGGGCGCCAGCAGAAACAAGCATAGTTTGAACCAGATCATAGCTGTTAGCACCAGTGTGTAGCAGATAGGCCTCCCTTCCCCCTTCAATCATCCGATCAGGGGAACAGTGTGACCCCCTTTTCACCCCCATCACATGATGTGGGAGTAGTTAGAGCCTGGGAAAGGTTAATAGACTTAGTATGGCTAGCGACCAGGTAGGACCTTAACCTTTAAGTACTTAACATTTAAGGATCCTTTCCCTCTGTTCTCGTTGCTGGCTGTATGACTCTTTGCAGGGGAGATAGGCCTAAATTTTGAAGACACAGCCAGCCACCACTGTCTGTGAAATGCATTCAGCAGAGACTTTCTTGGCTCCATTCTGAATGCATGTCTGGCATTTCCTCTCCGCTCCACACTGGCTGAAATATTTCCGACGAACGGCCGATTGATTGTTGGCGCCTGCAATTGTTAGACCAGGTTCGTGCATTGCAAATAGTCAGTAAGCCAGCCCTTTCCCTCCTCCCTGAACCCCTTAAATTTTCCATTCCTTCAAACTTTAATTCCTTCCTCCACAAAGCATTTTTCCTTTGTTAAGTGTCCTGCTTCAGCATTCCATAAATCGCCCCGTAACGTGCCTTGAATTCCAGTAAAAGATCCAGTGATAAATATCCAGTTATCCCTTCCCCAGTACAACTTAAGGGCAATATAGTCTAAGCGATACAAGTGTTGAAGTTTTCTCTTTGTGTGACGGCAAACATGTGTTCATTGTACCTGAGCCTAAATCCTTTACTATTCAAAGACTGTGATTATGTGATTTCTTATAATTATCTTCTGGGCTACGTAATGTTTAGTATTTAAGAACGTGCATTGTGTAATATTTTATAGGTAGATTTCATTTCTCTCAGTTTGTGCAGTGCTAACTCATAACCTCTCTTACAGGGGAGATACCGTCTGCTCCGTTGTCAATCTGTGTCCTCTCAGTCAGACTGCCATTCAAACTTCGAACCATTCCTGGTCGCAGCCCGATTACCGAAGTCTGTGGCCCACAGAATTTTATATGAATTAATTCCATCATCCTGGAGTTCATACCTTTGCAGCATAATTAACCGAGACAATTTAATGTAATTTGGCCTAGCCAAGTTATTATTATAATGGGAATAATTGTACTGTACATTGGCCCCTTCTTAATTAGCTTGATTGTTTGCCAATTACTGCATTATTGCTCACTGTATATAATTAATGAGCCTGCCCATTGGTTACCATTTTGCATTCTGTTTTGTCTCCTTGCATAATTGCTTAGTCTCTGTAAATAAACCCCTTTTAATTGTAAAAGAAGTCTAATTTCAAATGGTGACCTTAATCATGTACGTGTAAATCCAGGGAAAATCTAAGGTAAGTTTCAAATAACTTTATTTTGATCATAAACTCGGGCTCACTTGGTTCTTTGGCAGTACCTTTTTAAAATTTGTTTCAATTCTCTCCCCAACCAAGCCCCCAGTTTATGACAATATATATATATATATATATATATATATATATATATATATATATATATATATATATATATATATATATATATATATATATATATATACATATATATATGATAGTTCATATATATATTTATATAATATATATATATATATATATATATATATATAAATTTTTATATCACACATTTGGAACAGATTAGTAAATTTTTTATCACAATCATCATGAAGCTACAAATGTCGCTTAATATCAAATTCACACTACCTCAGGAATATCTCCGATGGAGAATTATCACCGAGGGGTTCGTGACCCGGTAGTACCATTCCATTTATCACTTATAAATTCCCCTTCGGTGATAATTCTCCATCAGAGATATTCCCGAGGTAGCGTGAATTTGATATTAAGCGACATTTGTAGCTTCATGATTGTATATAAATCATGGTGTGATAAAAAATTTCATAATAAGAGCTGCGTGTTCCAAACGTACCCATGAACTATCATGGTGGAGGTGGGTTAATGCCGAGGCTAAGTACAACTTCCCCTCTCACGACAGGTAAAAAGTACAGCAGACTCGGCATTGACTTATACCTCTCTTGATAGCTCAGTTGTAATGTCGACTGGAGTTGCTGGATAAGTTCTGTGTCGAGGGTTTGTGACCCGGCAGTACCAACCCATTTATTACTTATAAATTCCCCTTCGGTGATAATTCTCCATCGGAGATATTCCCGAGGTAGCGTGAATTTGATATCAAGTGACATTTGTAGCTTCATGATTGTATATAAATCATGGTGTGATAAAAAATTTCATAATAAGAGCTGCGTGTTCCAAACGTACCCATGAACTGTCATGGCAGAGGTGGGTTAATGCCGAGGCTAAGTACAACTTCCCCACTCTCAATGGGTAAAAAGTACAGCAGACTCAGCACTGACTTATACCTCTCTTGATAGCTCGGTGGTAACGTCGACTGGAGTTGCTGGATAAGTTCTGTGTCGAGGTTCGTGACCCGGCAGTACCAATCCATTTATCACTTATAAATTCCTTCGGTGATAATTCTCCATCGGAGATATTCCTGAGGTATGCGTGAATTGATATTAAGTGACATTTGCAGCTTCATTATTGTGTATATATATATATATATATATATATATATATATATATATATATATATATATATATATATATATAAATATATATATTTATAAATATTCTTCTGTTCGCCCCCTCTGCATTATTTAGTAAGAATATCATTCTAACAAAGACAGAAAGGCGTCTCTGTCAACGCTAGGGGAAGCTAAACGTTCAGAGGTAGGCTGTGTGTTTTTTAAAAAAAATATAACGTCTTTAGCAGGGATAGTTTAGCATTAGGGGCCTAACCCATAGGCAGGGTTTTACCAAGTAACTTCTAGTGCAGGTGATCTTAAGCTTCCTTTTGCTCTGTCCTATGCATTCGGCGATGTTTTGTCAAATTTTCAGATTGCTGGAGGCATATGGGCATGCTGACACGACAAACAATCCAACGAGGGCAGAGAGAGTTTAACGTCTGGACCGAGAGCATACGTCGTGCTCAGGCAAAACTGTGTCCTTTGTTTCCCCCCGCCCCCACAACTGTCTTTTCATTAGTGAACAACATTACCCTGTGTTTTCAAGAATCCGTATCGTCAGTTGCAGTGCACAAGCAAACCACGTAATGGTAAGTCAGAAAATTGATGAGTATCTGCTGTTTGCTAACATTTCTTCCCCTTATTTCATCCTTTCTATTGTTTCATCTTTGCCACCATCTACGAGAACCTGGTATAACCATATTTCTTTTATGAAGTCTAGTGTAAGAATAATTGATATTGCCTAGTGACACTGTGAAAGCTATTCCCGTGCAGTAAGTAGGAATTAGGGAAAGTTAAGTAAGTAAATTTCAGGCAGCCTTGTGTCTCGATCCCATTGTTTGGAAGAGAATTAGCCTTCAATAATACGAAACTGCGTGCTATATGTACTAGTATAGACATCTGTTGTGTTATATTATCTTACGGGAGCATGGAAAATTGACTGTGTCAGACGCTGACCAATTGTTCATGTAATTTCCTCGCTATCACCACACATTCTTTCTTTGTCAGGACTAATTGGGAAGTAAAGGGTTTGATGTAATCCATTTGTTGCAGAGTAATCCATTATCCCATACTTTGTTCCCCAGCTGGCGACCGAATTCAATTAAGTAATTGTCTGTCTTTGAGGTTAACTGTAGCTTTAATTGACAGGTTATGTGTGCCATTGGCGAAGCAAGGCCCCATAAATTACATTAATTACTTAAACTCATCAGCCAAGCCCACACATAACAATATATATATGTGTGTGTGTGCGCACGCACATGTACCACAGGCAACATGAAATGCTGTGTGTAAATCCTGATAGGTTTCAAATTTATATCTAAGACCTTTTCAGAGGACTGATACATAGTAGTACAAATCTACTACATATATTTGCTAGAGGGCAATACAAACGAAAATACAGACCGTAAGAACCAAAAATTCACACCTGACAGGTGGGAAGAGAGAGAGTGGAAGAATACGTAAACTCCTCAGGGTCTGAAGTCAAGAACTCTTTTTTTACAGTTCTGTTTTTCAATGTGGTTGGCTGATATATATGTACGTAAAAGAAACATTACAGAGTTCAGTTTTATAAAAGAATGTTTTTTTAGGAATATGAATTTCTGTTCTAAATCCTACTTCAATATTTTACTTTAAATGACAGAACCTAAAAAGAGTGATGACTCAAACATGCAAAGAACTGCTTCACACGGTTTCATTTAGTGATACGATCTTGGTGGGGAAAGTTTGAATTCGCTTACGGACACTGTCTTTATTAGCATGCGCTCCTCACTTTAATGCAGGCCCTTGAAAGGCGCGCTCATCTTTACAATCAAGTGTTTCAAGTTTTGTGAAATGTCTTTGGCCCGATGCCGGCTGACATGAGCATCTGTGGACATTGTCTTTGTGCTGCTTGCTTTGTCTTCAGGGCCCCTTTGTAGTCAGATGGAAGTTTTGTCTTAAAAATGACAATCAATGAGGTCTTTTTTCAGTTTTGATAATAGCAATCATTATCATTAATGAGTTTCGATGACTGTAACATTAGTGAGTGTAACTGGCTGTCTCGTATGTAAATCTTGAAACTGCTTCCTGACAGGTGACGGCTATGACGTTTTCCACAAGAATTGCCAGTGACGCTAGACAAAATCCAAGCAGAACTAAGTAGAATGCACCCTGAAAAGAAAAAAGGATCTATATACATATATATATGTGTGTGTGTGTGTGTGTGTGGGTGTGGTATATACAAGTGTGTGTGTATACTATATATATATATATATATATATATATATATATATATATATATACTCTGTGGAAGGAAATATATATATATATGGAAATCATCAACACACAATCACGTGCCTGGAACAGAAATAAATTTCTGACTCACGTCAGGATCGAACCAGGTCTCAGGTGGAAAGCAAGAGGCGTTATCACTGGGCCATACAAGTCAAAGAAGTTGGAACCTGAGCAACTGCACCCAGGAATTACCTGGGCAAGCTAACTGCTTACATCAACCAGCGAGTTTTCCCCAACTTCCCGACTCAGTTAGACTATTGACAATAGACAACATTTCATTCGAATTATCCCTTCTGAGTGAATAAGATAGAAATCATCAACACACAATCACGTGTGGAACAGAAATAAATTTCTGACTCACGTCGGGATCGAACCCAGGTCTCTCAGGTGGAAAGCAAGGGCGTTATCCACTGGTATGCAAGCAGTTAGCTTGCCCAGATAATTCCTTGGGTGCAGTTGCTTGCTCAGGTTCCAACTTCTTTTAGACTTTGTTATGGCCCAGTGGATAACGCCCTTGCTTTTCCACCTGAGAGACCTGTTCGATCCCGACGTGGAGTCAGAAATTTATTTGCAAGTTCCACACGTGATTGTGTGTTGATGATTTCTTATCTTATTCACTCAGGGATAATTCGAATGAAATGTTGTCTATTGGGCCATTGCTGAGTCGGGAAGTTGGGAAAACTTGCTGGTATGCAAGCAGTTAGCTTTGCCCAGGTAATTCCTTGGGTGCAGTTGCTCTCAGGTTCCAACTTCTTTTAGACTTATGGCCCCAGTGGATAACGCCCTGCTTTCCACCTGCAGAGACCTGGGTTCAACTCGACGAGTCAGAAATTTATTTCTGTTCCACACGTGATTGTGTGTTGATGATTTCTATCTTATTCACTCAGAAGGGATAATTCGAATGAAATGTTGTCTATTGGGTCATTGCTGAGTCGGGAAGTTAAAACTTTCAAATGCAAGCAGTTAGCTTGCCCAGGTAATTCCTTGGGTGCAGTTGCTCTCAGGTTCCAACTTCTTTTTAGACTTGTATGGCCCAGTGGATAACGCCCTTGCTTTCCACCTGAGACCTGGGGTTCGATCCCCGACGTGAGTCAGAAATTTATTTCTGTTCCACACGTGATTGTGTGTTGATGATTTCTATCTTATTCACTCAGAAGGGATAATTGAATGAAATGTTGTCTATTGGGTCATTGCTGAGTCGGGAAGTTGGGGAAAACTCGCTGGTATGCAAGCAGTTAGCTTGCCCAGGTAATTCCTTGGGTGCAGTTGCTCTCAGGTTCCAACTTCTTTTAGACTTGTATGGCCCAGTGGATAACGCCCTTTGCTTTCACCTGAGAGACCTGGGTTCGATCCGATGTGAGTCAGAAATTTATTTCTGTTCCACACGTGATTGTGTGTTGATGATTTCTATCTTATTCACTCAGAAGGGATAATTCGAATGAAATGTTGTCTATTGGGTCATTGCTGAGTCAGAAGTTGGGGAAAACTCGGCTGGTATGCAAGCAGTTAGCTTGCCCAGGTAATTCCGTGGTGCAGTTGCTCTCAGGTTCCAACTTCTTTTTAGACTTGTATGGCCCAGTGGATAACGCCCTTGCTTTCCACCTGAGAGACCTGGGTTCGATCCCGACGTGAGTCAGAAATTTATTTCTGTTCCACACGTGATTGTGTTGATGATTTCTATCTTATTCACCTCAGAGGATAATTCAATGAAATGTTGTCTATTGGGTCATTGCTGAGTCGGGAAGTTGGGGAAAACTCGCTGGTATGCAAGCAGTTAGCTTGCCCAGGTAATTCCTTTTGGTGCAGTTGCTCTCAGGTTCCAACTTCTTTTAGACTTGTATGGCCCAGTGGATAACGCCCTTGCTTTCCACCTGAGAGACCTGGGTTCGATCCCGACGTGAGTCAGAAATTTATTTCTGTTCCACACGTGATTGTTTGTTGATGATTTCTATCTTATTCACTCAGAAGGGATAATTCAATGAAATGTTGTCTATTGGGTCATTGCTGAGTCGGGAAGTTGGGGAAAATACGTTGGTATGCAAGCAGTTAGCTTGCCCAGGTAATTCCTGGGTGCAGTTGCTCTCAGGTTCCAACTTCTTTTAGACTTGTATGGCCCAGTGGATAACGGCCTTGCTTTCCACCTGAGAGACCTGGGTTCGATCCTGACGTGAGTCAGAAATTTTATATATATATATATATATATATATATATATATATATATATATATATATATATATATATATATATATATATATATATATATAACCATAGATATATAGATACATACATACATAGAATCTACTGGTAACTTTTTGCCATTATTCCTGTAATTACTGAATCACTTATGCATACATGTGCCCTTCATATGTATACACATATGCATTTGCCAACACAGTACACGAATAATTAACTTCTTTTTCAGACGTTAAGTGAATTTCCAGATGATAAACATAGGTGTAAACATTCATAATGTATATGAATATACATATGCACCCATAGCAGGGTTCGATCCCATATCCAGTGTATCAGAACGAGGTTACGTGGTCAGGTCAACAACGTGACCTAGTTCTTGATAATCTGGATCTGGGATCGAATCCTGCTGCGGACATCAAATTACTTCAAATTCTTGCATTTGGATTTAAGGCTTTAGAGTGATAAGCGTACCCAAAAAATGTGAAGAATTCGAGAAATTAAGAGGACATTCGGGTTATTACAATTATGCACACACACACACACACACACACACACATATATATATATATATATATATATATATATATATATATATATATATATATATATATATGTAAATATGTGTATATATGTATATGTGTGTATGCATGTGCATACATATATATGTATATTTATATCAATTATGAGTGTTTGTGCCTGTGTTTATCATCTGGAAATTCACTGAACGTCTGAAAAGTATCCACGTACTGTGTTGGCAAATGTATGACATATGTGTACACATATGAAAGGCACATGTATGCATAAGTGAGTCAGCTATTACAGGAATAATGGCAAATTGAATATTGCCTCAGTTTCCATGGAAAGACAACATGTTTTTGAAGAACAGACTTCTTCATAATAAAAGCTAATGTATCCACCCCCTGCTGAATTAACATTCAGAATTCTTGAAAGGTTAACCTGAAGGGATTGCTCCTATGAAACAAACTGAAATTCATTATATTTTACCTAATAAATAACAGCTTCCTAAAAACTTGATCATTATGTTGAAAGTTTTGTTCCCTACTGTACTTGCAAATGAGAAACGAATTATGATTTTATAATATGAGTGACAAGAATATCTGTGGTGCGAGTGGTGACAAACGCATTGCCATGACCAAGTGACATTTCTTTAGAAGAGTGAAGAATCGTAGCTACTGGCTGACGTACTCACTCTCATCAAGAGAGGCATTATCCTACCTAATCCACGAATTCTTTGCGCCCTAACTCCTGGATTGGGGACATAAGTTAATAGGCTAGAGAAATTAATTTAAAGCATAGATTAATGTATTTTACAAGAATACAAAAGACAGGGGGTAATGTTATCAATATTGAAAGAAAGTTACCAGGAAACCAATTAGGTGCGGAATGATTTGTAAAGGTACAAGGGGGTGTGTGGGTACGTGTGTTTGTGTGTGTGTTCTTGTGTGGGTGTGTGTTTGTGTGTTATGTTTCGTAAGACAGGAAAATGAAGATCAACTAACAGCAAAAAAGCTGAGTACAGAAGCTACATCTCTTTAATGAATGACCAAGACATCGCACTACCTGATAAAGGCATTGGTTTCGATTGCATTGTGACATTGGAGTTGTGGTCACAAGGCTCTTGCAAGTATGTTATGTATTGTCATTACATCATATTTATCAGGACTGTGAATGATATTGTCTATAATATTGCTTCAGCTGTCGAAACTTCGACAAGAGAGATTGTACTTTTCCGCAAGTTGTGGTATAGTTTTATGTATTCTCTCTAAATTTACATAAAGTGGAAATGCGTATTATGTAGAAGAAGGATATCACGGGCGTCATTTCAGATTTTTGGTGGGGGGGCCAAAGACGATTTGGAGAGGGAAGCAAGCCTAATCAGCTGGGTTTTTTTTTATTTTGAGCTATTTTATGTGCTTTTTGAAGCACAAAATAGATAGATAGATATAACTTAATGTGATGACACATTTGAATTTCGCTGGAATAATGGAAAACCAGCTGCTGTTACTTCATTGGGCTTGGGGGTGAGGGGGAGCCAAGTTGAGGCTGGAGAGGCAACTTGAGTCTTGGGGGGCAGTTGCCCCTCCCAGCCCCACCTAAATGACGCCCCTGAAGGATATTATGTTTTGTTGTGTTTGTATTTAGTAATGAAAAACGTTGTCTTAACTGTTTCGTGTGTTTAATTGTAAGTATACGTGTAATAATGCCTAACTACCGGTGTAAGGGCGTCAAACCGCCTCTCCGTTCCTTGGGTTTCGCTCTACATTTCTACATTAATCATTTTGTATTTGTCACTTGTTATTGTTTTAGATTCTTTATGTATCTCATTATATGTCATTCTACGGCCTGTTCGCCGATATATATATCTGCCTTGTACATGTTCTGTAATGCTCTGTATATGTCATTTTATGTCTTTCAACAAACACAATTCTGTATGGACACAGCGGGGGCCAAGAGGTCAGTTACCTTTCCGTCCGCTTTTCACATTATAAGTACCTGTCGTGAACAATAAAGAATCAGTCTCACTTCTGACCTTTCTTGAACCTCACACTGGTGACCCCAGGAAGGAACAGGTAGCGCGGTTTTGGCCCAGCCATTCAACGGACTAACTACGGCTGCAGGCTACCATCCAGAGGGCCTTTAACAGACTAAACACAGCATCAAGTTTAGGCTTCGTATAGCTCCTTCCCTGGCGGAAACCGTGCCATTAACGGAAAAAATATGGCGTACCCGCCAAAGGGAACGTTTTGGTACTACAATCAGCACCATTAATGGACTCAACATGGCATTTTCCTGCGTTTTGGTGTGCGTGGTAAAGATGGCAGAACGTGAAATTCAATGCAAACGCGCAAGCATCTTCTGTACGCCTCTCTCGCCGACAAAAGCAGACGAGGTCAAACTCCCTCAGTTTTTGCGCGAAAACACGGCATCATGGTTCCAGCATGCAGAAGTACACTTCCCCATGGCATGCATAACAGACGATGCAAGAAAGTCCGACATCACCATGGTGGTGCTCCCGGTAGAGGTGTTCAACAGGATCTCCTCTGACGGCCTTTTACGCAGACGAAGTCGCGTACGGCTGCATTAAAAGATAAACTAATCAAGACCTACTCAATGCCCATGATGGAAGAGCACAGCATGCACTCGACCTGGCATCCCAGCCCTCAGAGAGGCATCACCCAGAGAGGCCTGGGACGAACTGCCGCTCATAACATTACCAGGCCGAGATGAGAATGGAGGGTAAGGAAAATCGACCTTGCAAGGCGATCTTCCTTCGACACCTCCCTTTAAGTAAGGAGCCAGATAAGGGACGCTGATGCCCTCGACACTGGGACATTAATAGACGTCTCCCAGATGGTACACGAGGCCACCAAGGCCACAGAACACGCCGCCACCCTTGCAGCTGCTGCCCTGGAAGCCTGCAGCCTGACGGAGAGCAACAATGACGACGACAGAGAGATCAAACGTCGTTTTCAAAAGAAACCAAAAGAAAACAGGAAATCATTTGCGCCGTGGTGCTTCTACCTGAGAAATTTGGCGCCAAAGCAAAGTGCACCAAACATCCCTGTTCCTTTTCAAAAAACGATGTCAGCAGCCACAAGCAACAGCAGTGGCCCGTGAAACGATCTCCCCCAACCAGCAGGTTTTCATCAAAGACGAAATCTCCAAGCACTGGCTGCTAGTAGACATGGGGGCAATGCAATCCATCTTCCCGCCGATGAAGGGAAGATCTTAGAAAAACCTGACTCAACAAACTCCTCATCGCAGCAAATGGGGACGCCCATCCGCACATCGGCACAACGACTGGATCATCTCATCCCTGGGCTGCAGATACCACTGGCCCTTTCGTTGTCGCAGATGTTAACTTCCGCTGCTGGGCGCATATTTCTTAGGACACCACGGACTTCTTCGTCGGCGAAGGGAAGGAGCGACTGGACACAGGAACCTGCCACTCCGCAGCTTGCCAAAGGACCGGGGTGCCCACATCTGCTCCACAGCCTCCAGCAGCTACATGTCCCTCCCACAGAGTTTCGGACGTGTTTAAACTGTGAGCTAAGACAGTCAACTGGGGTCACGCCATTCCATCACATCACCATGACAGGCACACCAACTCATGTGAAGTCCCAGCCTGTCTCGCCAAAAGCTACGATGCCAACGGGCTTTGCAGAGATGGAATCGAATGGGTTCTGCAAAAAGGTTAAGCCCGTAAGAATTTCTCTACAAGGTAAAGATGGCGGATGGTCATGGAGCCGCGTGAGTCATCGCTACCAAACATAGTCGGCGATGACCAGACCACTACCCTCCCAAATGATGTAGGACTCAATGAGCGCACTCCACGTAAAGATCTTCTCCAATATAATCGCTCAAACTATATTTCCAAGTCCCTGTACACCCCGACGACATCGCGAAGACCACAACAATAACGCCCTTTGTGACCTATACATTCTTCTATTCAACCTTCGGTCTCAGAAATGCAGGTGTCACATTGCAGCGGCTGATGGACACCATTTTGGGGGACCTGCCCTCATGCCTGTTGGCTGTCAATGACATCTTGGATCTTATACAAGTCGCCCATGAACACCTTCAACACATCTGGCGTCCTAAAACCGTCTACAGGAGAGCGCGGCCTAGTGGTGGAGTGCCGATAAGTGTACCGGTGGAAAATAGACTTTTGGGCACGAAATCCACCTGCAGGAGTATGTCCGACGGCATCTAAGGTGAAGGCCATGATAGTTCCCAGAACCCCCAAAAACATCGGGCGTTCTTCATGAGTTTCGGGGGATGATAATTACAGACAGTTCATCCCCAACACGCAACTATGCACCCACTAACATCAGTCCCAAGGGAAGCCAAAGGCGCTGACCTGGGAAGCCTGCAGAAGACATTCAGCAAAACGAAGGCAGCCCGCCAGTGCCACGACTCTGACACACCACAACCCTGCAGCCACCCCTCAGGTTAACAACGACACCAGCAACATCGCCTGCAGTGCAGTACTGGAGCAGGTGGTGAACGGCACCCTCAGCCTCTTGGCCTTCTTCAGCCACCAAGTTCTCACCAGCCAAAACCTGCTACAGTGCCTTCACAGAAACTGCTGGCTATCTACCAGGCCATAAGGCACTTTAAGTACCTGCTGGAGGACACTGAATTCACCATCCTGACGGACCACAAACCCTGGTACACGCCCATGCAAACAGGGAGATGCATGGTCGCAAGACAGCAGTGGCACCCAACCGCCATCTCAGAATTCGGCTGCACCATCAAATCGTTCCTAGGAGAAAAACCCAGCAGCCGACGCCCTGTCGAGAGTAGAAATAAACTCCCTCCAGCTCTGCATCGACTACGAAGACTTGGCGAAGGAGCAAGCAGTGGACCCTGAGACGGTAGCCTACAGAACGTCACTGATGGCACTGAAGTGGGAAGACGTGCCCCCTAGGAAACTCCAGAACAACGCCTCCTGCGACACTAGCACAGGCCATCCTCGCCCTTTGTGCCAGCTTCGAGGAGAAAGCAGGCGTTCGGCGTGATACTGTATCCTTCAACAAGGGTTGCTCATACGTCGTTGGCAATCAGGAACGTCGTTGGGCTAGCTGCCAGATGAGCAAAACATCTCACCACATGGAATCAGGGGATCGATGAATTTCCCCAACCATGCCGGCACTTCAGCCACATCCATGTCGATGTCGTTGGCCCTTCCCAGTCCGGTGGAGCAAGATACCTCTTGACGATTATAGACTGCTCCACCCATTGGCCCTAAGCTTACCCCCATGAAGGAGGCATCCACAACGTCGTGTGCAGAGGCCCTTCTCCAGCTGGACCAGCTGCTTTCCTCTCACCACGGAAGGGGCCCTGGGTCTCTCTGCATGTCTCCTGGCACTGATGACCCGGCTGCACAGCACAACGGCGTACAACCCAGCAGCGAATGGCATGATCAAGAGAACCCACCTCCCTCTTAAAGGCAGCTCTCCACTGGCACGCTGCACCAACAAGAACTGGAATACACAGCTCCCCTGGGTCCTCTTGGGTCTTTGCACTGCACCTAAAGCAGATGGTGATGCCTCCCCGGCCGAAAAACTCTATGGGAAACATTGGTCATGCTCGGAGAATTCTTCCCGCCGTCAGCTGGGGGTGCAGATACACCCCTCCTGAAGTTGAGGGAACTCTCACTGAAGTTCGCTCCCTGCCACAGGACCTTCACCGACAGGACCAGCAGATACAACCCACTGCCTTAGACTCCTGCGCCTACGTCTTCGTCAGGGTGGACGCTCACAGAGTCATCAGGCGGGCGCCTAAAGCATTCCTGATGGACATCCATGGGCGTGAGGACTGGGTAACGGTCGACAGGCTAAAACCAGCGTTCCTGTTGGACAATGAAATCAACGAGGAGACAGGCAGGCGACCCAGAGTCCCCCTCAGCAACACTCCGCAGGAACAGCGCCCCCACGCCGAAAAGAGGTCCAGGTCGGCCCAGGTAACAGCCCGCACCAGAACCAAAGGTCGCGCCCACACCTCGCCCGCTGTGCTCAAGAAGTAGAGGCCCACTCCAGTTGCCACAGCACCTCCGCAATTGATGTGCCATCCAATAACTTTTTGCATAATTATTGTCTTAAGGGGAAGTATTATAAGGCCGTCAAACCGCCTCTCTGTTCCTTGTTTCGCTCTACATTTGTACATTAATCATGCCGTATTAGTCACTTGTTATTGTTTCAGGTTCTTTATGTATCTCATTGTATGTATCATTCTACGGCCTGTTTGCCGATGTATATATCTGCCTTGTATATGTTCTGTAATGCTCTGTATATGTCATTTTATGTGTTTCAACAAACAATTCTGTACGGATGCAGTGGGGGCCGCAGGTTGCCTGCTACCTTTTCGTCCGCTTTTCGAATTATAAGTACCATTCGTCAACAATAAAGAATCAGTCTCACTTCTGACCTTTCTTGAACCTCACACTGGTATCGGTTGTTTGTCCAGTGGTTAGTCGAAGGTTTGGTGTCAGTCAAAGACGGCCGTGAAATCAGACTCTTCACAGCTTGGATACAGTGCGGTTCGAGCTAATAAGGACTCAAGACTGCAGCCCTAGTTGTCGGTGCCTTCAAATACGTTTAAGTATTCCTTTTCATCTTAAAGCACATTTGGGGAAAACTTCCTTTAGGAGATATGCATATCTAATTGTAAGGAGAATTTCTTGAGGTGTGCTTTGGATGAGGGTCATGAAATAGAGATTGTGCTCACGCCAATCTGACTACTGTATTTCGGGCTAGGAACATTGAATGCACCAGCAGTAAGTTTATATCGTTTGTTTAGTTAATATACACAACGCAATGCATTGATTTAATCACAATTTGAACTATCACAAGAATGAAGTAACCTGGGTGTCGCAGTAAAAGACATAGCGTTTCGAATCGTTTAGGCTATACGATAACACTGACTGATTTTAAATGCTCTACTTATTCCGAATGAGTCAGAATATCAGCCTCTGTACGAAGTTTCACTAACGTGGTTTTGTACTTGTGATCGAAAAATTTTAATTCTCTAATGGTTTAATATCAAGATTTCATATACTTGCGAGTAGTTTAAAAGACTGAATAAATTCAGTTGTCAGGTCACTTCTTTCATAGGTTCGGAAAATTTTGAACACCAAGAAAAGACGATGAACCAAATGGAATTCAGTTATACGTACCTGAAGGTGCGCAATGCTGACGGAGAACTTGTTCTCGCCCCGGTCGATAAGCACCGGATCTCTGGGAATTTTCCTGTATTCATCCTCCAACCATTTGTCCAAGAGGCCTCCTGCCATGAGCCTGAGTAATCTGCGTTCGAGATAGGAAAACTGTAGCCTAAGCCTTATCATTCATGAGTGCACTAGAAAGGCAGAAATAATTGTATACACAACGTAACCCTTAGCATACTGGCTTTTTCTCTTACTTTTCTCAAGTGTAAATCATTTTAAAGTTCTTTTAAAACGCATAAACACACGCTGAGCACGCACATACATACTTACACACACATTCACGTATATATATATATATATATATATATATATATATATATATATATATATATATATATATATATATATATATACACAGTACATATATTTGTTTGTGTGTGTGCTAAAGTATACAAATTAGATGGACGATTATAAAAATCCTCTCATATTTTTTCTATGCTTAGTTATCTAGAATATCAAGAAGATATGTTATCATAACATTGCAGCAAGCGACAAATGTCTCTATTCATGTCTCTTGAATGAATGCCGTAATACTCCAAGAGTAGATAGGCAAGGTTCAAGATTGAAGACCTTATCAGAGTGTATATCTACCTTCCCCCTATTTACTTATATAAAGATAGAAATGCATTTCTGTTCTGGGAATTCCTTTCCATTAGAAAGTCTCCGAATAGGATTCTTTGCACATAAACATCAAAGAACAAATCCTTATGCATCTGAATGACCTTGAAGGGCCAAGATATCCTGGAATTTGTAATGTGTTACGCATATTACCTCCACTACAGAGTCTTAGAAACTGATGAACCAGGGTAATTTTATTATTATTATTATTATTATTATTATTATTATTATTATTATTATTATTATTATTATTCAAAGACGTAGACCTTTTTTCAATAGAATGGCATCATTTGAGTTAATTTTATGATGAGTCTTCTCAATTTTCCGTATAATTGTTTTATCTTCTACCTTAATATTTTACAATAATTGGTCAAGGTTCATACTTGGGTAGACAGAAATACATCAGCAGCTTATGTACAGCAGGTTGCATTCTCTGTACAAGAGGGAAGGTAGTAAAATACGGTTGGTAATCCCGTAGAGTTTCAAAAATATTTTCCGGCAGATGGGTTCCAGAGTCGTAGTTCTTATCGCGGACGTTTCGATCAGCCAGATTGTCATTCGCTAGACGGGTGAGACGAATCGGGAGACAGAGGCGTGGGTGGCGTTAGATATAGGGGCCCAGCATTGGCTGCTAGAGGATTATTGTGCCTGGGCAAAGCCTTCTCCCAGCCATGATGGTTGCACCCTTTCCCCTGTGTGAACATTAGAGATTGCGGGGATGGGGTGGGAGTGGTGGTACTGGGAGGATTGCTGCTTGCGGATGAAGGCTTCTAACGGGTCGTTTCTCCCAGGAGCTGGTTGACAGTGTTGCATTAATAATCACTGTAATTGGTGAGGGCCTCAGCCAGGAGGATGGGATGGAGGACGTCAGGTCAGTCGTGTAGGGTGCCTGATCTCATACCAGCCAAGGAACTACGAGAAGAAGAGATAGAGCTCTAAGAGACTCCTTCCATACCCACAGTTGTCTCATTTTTATGACTGAATACAGCCGTGATTGAATCTTTGTCAAGCAATGGGAGGAGCACTTCATTATGATGGTGGTGAAACCCACAGTGGTAGAACTGTTTGACTGGAGAGAGTGAATGCCCATCAGCGCCTTCGTCAGAAGATCTCTCTTGCACTACGCTCCCTGGAAGGAGACACACACACACACACACACACACACACACACAGAGCTGGAGTGAGTTGCTCAGGTTCTTATCAACAATGGGCATACAAATCATGACATAGACAAGTGCATTAGAAGAATAATAAATAGATGGTACCATCAGTAACCTCACCTTGCCATCCCGGAAGATATCAAGTGTTGCTACAGGGGTATATTCAACAATGAATAAAAAAGATGATTGCACCTTCAAGTCCATCACTGAAGGAAACTCAAAGAAAAAGTTCAAGCTTGTTATATAATACAGAAATAGGGAAACCAGCACCTTGGTGATGTAGAATAACCCGGCCCCCTATGCAGGATCCCCTGAAGAGAACTAACGTGGTCCACCGATAAAAATGCCCCATCTGAGTGCCTCGTTGTATACATCAGTATGACTACCATACACTTCTCCAAGAGGGTCTCCTGCATGCTCAAGAAAGACGCCAAATATAATTGTGCAAGGACTGCTCACACCACCAGGTTAAAAAGATATATTATCCCGAATGTTGAAATCAATGATTATACAACCAACCATCGCCGCCTACTCCTCCTGGAAGCCCTAAATATTAGGAGATGAGAAGCCAAGTCTTAACACCATGCATGAAGGGCTCTGCTCACCAGCATCCCTGGAGAGTGAGCCAATCAGGAGCCTCCATCCACTGGCAGTAATACTCCCAATACCACCACCCCCACCCCATTCCCCAGGTCTCCAGTGTTCAAACAAGGGAAACGGTGCAACCATCGTGTCTGGGAGAGGGCATTGCTCAAGCACAATAATCCTCTAGCAGCCAACGCTGGGCCCAGTATATAAATCCACCCACACACCTCTTGTCTCCCGATTCGTCTCACCCGTCCAGCGAATGACCATCTGGCTGATCGAAACGTCCGCGATGAGAGAAGTACCAAAAGGAACACGACTCTGGAACCCACCTGCCGAAAACTACTTTTGGAACTCTACGGGATTACCACCCGTATTTTACTACCTTCTCTGTTGTACAGAGAATACAATCTGCTGCACACACGCTGCCGTTGTAACCCTTTCTACCAAACTATGAACCTTGGGCAATTACTGTCCAATACTTACGTAGAAGGGGAAAGAATTATACGGAAAATTGAGAAGATTCAATACAAGATTAACTCGAATGATGCATCCATCATATTCAACAGGACATTTATTATTATTATTATTATTATTATTATTATTATTATTATTATTATTATTATTATTATTATTATTATTATTATTATTAGCCAAGATGTAACTAGAGGTAAAAAAAGGAAAAATTTTAAAGCCAACATGGAAAGCACCCCATCGTGAAACAAGAAATAAATAAGTAAAAACTCAACTTTATAAGGAAGTAAGAAAGAAACAAATCAGATAATATAATTAAACTTATATAAACCTACTCAATAAAAGGAAGCGGGGGCATTTGAACCTAAATTGACCATCCGAAAATTTAAAAAAATACAATCACATTAATATGAGGATCGTTCTATGATTTAATCACATGTGAAACGATGGAACTGAACCTCGCAAATGGAAAGATTAGACTTAGAATTTGCTGCAATTCTAGGACCGTGTGGTGGATCTTATAGTTCTGAAAGATCTGAATGCACAATTATGAAAGATAATAAACATGACTTAAAAAAACAAGACTCACATTTGTGTGAAAACGTCTCTGAAAGGGGATCCCTTCTGACAGGCGATTCCTGGAAACACAGGCATGAACTTCTCTCGTCCCAAGTGAAAGTTATGTTGTCCATACTTCCATGCGTATGCCCGGCCATACGTCTCCCCAGTGATGAAGACGAATTTGCCCTCCAAGACCTAACGAGAAGATTCTTGAGGTCGGTTATAAACTCTGCACATTTTATCATTATATGATAACACGGCACGGAATGGATAAAATAAATATGATGATGAGTTTCTGAATACAATGTGCTAATCGTTTATTTTGAAGTTCTCTCTCTCTCTCTCTCTCTCTCTCTCTCACTCTCTCTCTCTCTCTCGTGCAGCCAGTCAGTGAGAGAAAAAGATAAACTGTCCTTGAAAATTATGTGCAGAGACACACCCAGGCATGGGACACATCAGTTTTGTTTAGTTGGTAATTGGACCTCCTTATCAACTAGAGGATGATTAAGACAAAGAGTGTTATAATTTTATTGCCGTTCCTTTGCTCCTCCATCCATCCCAGTTTTATATATATATATATATATATATGTGTGTGTGTGTGTGTGTGTGTGTGTGTGTGTGTATAGAGTATATATATATATATATATATATATATATATATATATATATATATATATATATATATATATATATATATATATATATACAGAGAGAGAGAGAGAGAGAGAGAGAGAGAGAGAGTTTGATTTTAACAAGATTTTGTCTTCCTCCCTTGCCCACAACAAAAATCTGATAGCCTAAATAATAGACAAAACCTGATTCAAAGAAAGTCTCCCACTTACCCTCTTCAGTCCAATATCGGGGGTTGCAACAAAGCTCTTCCACCTTTCTTCATGGTTAAAAAGCTCCCATGTCTGTTTGAACACTCCTTCAGTAGCAGTCTGCAAAGCAGTATTTTCTATGTTAACTTTTATGCTTTCTCGAACAGTAATTTTTTTTCAGTAATTTCTTCGTGCATAAACGGCATGAAATATGCAACTTCAGTTAACTCAGAGATAAGAATCTTTTCTGCAACTTCATTTAGCTCAGAGGTGAGAATCTTTTCTGCAACTTCAGTCAACTCAGAGTAAGGATCTATATGGCTGACTGTAGAAAAGGAGATTTTCATAAACCTAAAGTAAACAATAATTTACTTACCTGAAACAAAAAACATAGAAGCACAAAACTGACCTTAAAATAGTGCTCGGAGCTACTGTCTTCCAAGACGCCCACTGTGAAGCCTTCCTTGACACCCCTGGGGAGATCCAGTAACGAATCGATGGGGGTCTCGAAAGCCGGAGCAGCTAACACAGCGGTTAGCATTCCCGAGTACGATGCTGAAAACAGAGTTTCTGATCACCTTAAAAAAGTGGAAATAGTCTTCAATACGGCAATGAAAGGGAAATATTCCTGTGCACAGCGCTGGAAAGCTAAGTTGTACACGTCTGAAAGGCAAATATTCTTAAGTGAAATGCAAAAGGCCTACGAATGAGAGGACAATCTTAATTTAAGTACATCACTGAAAAGCATGTGATATTAAGTACATTGATGAAGGTAATGGATTACTGAGTTATACTGTTTACTCCAAAAAGGAGGAAAATATTCCTCTGGTAATGCAAGTTTTATGAGCACACCAGTATTTCCTTTGCAGGTGTAATGACGTAATGAGATAAAACAATGAGCAATCTTAAATTAAGCCATTTTAACTCCTTAACATAGTGAAATTTTTTAGGTAACAGCAATAGCCTATGTTCTTATCAAGTCGCTAACAGCGCAAGAAAACGATTATACTTTGCCAAGAGTTGAAAGCTGAGACTTGTTTGACAGGAATTTCCGTGCTTTTTATGATTAAATGTCAATAAGAACCAGTGCAAGTTTTGCAGTAAAGCTAGAATCTATAATGGAAAATAGTAAAGCTTAACCAGTGAGAAAAGCATTTGATATGGACAAAAATTTGTCACTTATTTATGGAACTGAAGACAAGTGAGGTAGCAGTATTAGTCCACTTAACCAGTAGAGCCCTCATATCATAAATGATCCAGATTTTTGTCTAACGAATGGGTATTTTTTAGTGTAAATACAAATTTTACAGCTAATCAGGTGTTTTATGCGGCCTGGTATAATATGAGGACACGCTGCTTCCAAAAGAACGGTAATAGGTACAAGGGGAATGGCCAGTTAAGCAGGACATTTCTCCAATGATCCAGACCTTGTCGAGTAACTTAGGAAGCATCAACAGTAGGGACGATAGATTCTCCAAGTCCCCGGAGAGACATCAAATTTTATCAAGACAGAGAAAAAATATAATTAGGCTGACGGGGTTTTGATAAAAGAGACTTGACTATTTTCAAATAATGCAGCAGTGAGAGCAGAAGTTAAATTAGAGTGAAAAGTGTTGTAGCACTGGCCTTCTTTGGCCATTTGGTCTTCGAGGGAGCATACATCATGACAATTTCCCAAGGAAATTTCATTCATGTAGAGCAGTTAATGTAGAAAGATGGGCCTGTGAAACTTTCACTTATCTTTTTGTTTTTTTAAAAGGGCGAAAACTTTCATTGTAAGAGTCGGAGATTAGGTCTTTTCCGGACACCGTCACCAAGAAACCCTTTTCATTTTGTGTACCTTTAAAGGGATATTTATCACAATTATTTCTACTTTAAGGATCATTTTTAGTTTTCTGTAAAAGAAAACTATTGAGATGGCTTTGTCTGTCCGTCCACACTTTTTCTGTCCGCCCTCAGATCTTAAAAATACTCAGGCTAGAGGACTGCAAATTAATGCGTTGATCACCCACCCTCCAATCATCAAGCATACCAAATTGCAGCCCTCAAGCCTCAGTAGTTTTTATGTTATTTAAGGTTAAAGTTAGCCATGATCGTGCGTCTGGCACCGCAACAGCACAGGCCATCACGGCCGGTTGAGAGCTTCATGGGCCGTGGGTGAGAGTTTCATACAGCATTATACACTGTACAGAAAATTCGATTACGCCGAAGAAACTTCGACGCATATTTAACTGTTTTAGTTATAACTCGTACTGACACCTGCAACTCATTTACTCAATGAGACGGGGTGTTTTTAACACTGATCTTTAGGACAGACTAAAACAACGACATTTTCAGACGCACAATAAGTGTTAGTTTTACCTGAGAATACAATGCAAAAGAGGAACCAGGAGAACAGAACGAATCTCTTGGGCCAAGCCTTAGTGCGAATGAGGTTGCCTTGAGAGATGATGCTGCGAAACATATTGAAAGCGTACCACTGAATATCACCTTTGACATCATCATCTTTCTGATAGGTGGCCCTGAGATAGGAGATGATGTAAATGACTGGGGATATCATGAGAGCGCAGACAGTGATGCAGATCCAAACCTGTTAGAAGGAAAAACAGTAATGTATCAGACTCCACTGACCAATCCTTTTCGTTGACAAACTTTTCAGAAATTTGCTTTGTTGTCTTACTAATCCTCTGCTTCATTAGCTAGTTTCTTAAAGAAAGACGTTGTATATTCATTTTCTAACAATAAACTACAAATCCTATGATTTAGTGAGGTTGCATTCCAGTCAAAGGTTTCCATGAGGCCTCATATTTGTATGGAATTTACATTCTATTAGACTGGAAAAAAGGTATCCTAATGAGCTTGAGAAACAATGACAAAGCAATTTTTCCTGTGTATTTGGCCAGCTACTTAAGTAAATGTTGAAGCAGTAAATCTGCACGCGAAGTTACTCCAGAGTTCTGTAACAGTATTAGAATTACAACTGAAATATCGAAGTTCTTTTGTATGATCTATATGAATTTTACACAGTCAGTTTATCATTGATAAACCGCAGGAGTTGTTGAGACAATGCAGCTGTTCTGTTGAAATAAAGGACTCCTGTAACAGGACCTTCTAGAAACTTGTAACTAATGAAATATACTAGAATAATTCTGCTCCTGCTATCTATCAGCCACGATACAGATCTCTGAGACTTCGTTACTTCAAAACTACAGCGGCCCAGTATCCAACAATTCCCTCCGAGTTACCTTCAATAAATATAAATAGAAAAAAGCATTTTCGTTGTTATTTCAGACTAAATTCTACTGCAGTGACTTTCTTTTTTAAGTCAATAGTATTCGTTTCTGTTGCCATGTGCTTTAATAAATGTTTTACTTTTTACACCTTAATATTTCAGCCCATGGAATGCAGAAATATTGTATTTCAGTACTCTCTGGTGGGTTTTGGTCAGAATTGCTTTGAAGACACCAGTTTAGAAAGTATTTTAAAATGCAATAATTTTTTCTGGTTGTAGCGTTATATTCATTCATTTCAAATGTGAACTTCACCTCCCCTTACTTATGTATGTGAAAAGTAGTACTGAAAATAAGTCCGCAGTGATGCCTTAGTTTCTTAATGATATTCATTTAAGTCTGTTTGTGACGATGTTCTCTCTGATTAGGTTTTTAAAATGGAGCTTGAAGTGTATTCTAAAGAACTGAAAATGAACAACTATATTTCACTGGTATATGAATCATAAGTATGCGAACGCACTTGTTCTATATGTGAACACTTTGTAAGGTAACATATTCTTAGTCTGGCTCTGGACAGGATTCTTCTTCTATGTTTGGAATTGATGGAGGCTGACTTCATTTTTGTTGGTGGTGACTGGGGTCCGCGAGAATGGGGTTCTTGAGTGTATATCATCTGAGATGGAATTAAAAAGCATTCTCACTCTTAATTTAACTGGGACCATGATTCATCAAATGTCTCAAAGAACATGATAAAGAACCCAAGCATACAAACCGAGTTTATATTGGCAGGTAAACAATTAAGTCGCTAGATATAACAGGCTATGAATAGGAGACAAGAATGCAGATTCCAATATAATTTTACACTGAATGGATGTTTATTCAGACTTAAGAGAAAGTAATGAATTTTTTCAAGTTATTTTTACGTGCAAAAAATAAGTTTGCAAAGAAGACTATAACCTAAAGACATCAGATACCTGATGGTCCAAATGCATCTGGATTTAGAATCTGTCTTACTGATATAGTATCAACGGCCTACTTATCAGTCATTCTTCTTCTTCGTCTTTATTCCCATGGTGATAATTACCTTAAAATCAAGTGTTCTGAAGACTGTCAAGACTCTGGTCTTTTCCTTAGGGGATCTTGTAAGCAAAGCCATTCTTGAAAAGTGGTATGGAAAAGTAAAATCAGCCACTTTTCTTCGACTTTCTGTGAAAAGATAACGCAGATTATCAGATCCATGATCGCAGAAAATGAAGGAAGTAGTACCGCTGATGTTTATATTGTGCCATTCCACAGGCAGATTATAGAAAAATAAAGACAGTGAAAAAAAATTTCTTATTTTCAACATTCTTGGCACATGCATTGCATGAATAGAGTTAATCATGATTAAGATAGAAGATTCGTGCCGAAGTTATTGTTACATTTTTCATAGTATAATCCTCGAACCTCGTAATTTTTTACAGCTATGAATCGTATGAGGTTCATGCGGATCATTTCTCTGACCAAACATCATCGAATTCAGTTTCATTCTCCTTTCTTGTGAAATAAAGAAAATGTTATAAGAAAAGAAACACAGATGATTTCCTTACCTAAATTTTCTCTTTCCACAGAATTACAGCGTTAGATCAAATGGAGCTCTCGCACAATATGCATGTACGGGATTTGGTCTCGACTGATGCAATACGAAATATATGCATACTCAAAAAGTACCACCAGCCATTAAAAGAATATTATCAATCATATTATCAATGACAGTAAAAATTGAATATATCTCAAATATCTGTTTTCTCATTCAGCTCCAAAATATTTGCAAAACAAAACGAGTTTCTTTAGGTTTCGCTTGTAAAAGAAAAAATATGGTTTCATCTACAAAACAAGAAACTTTTTTGAAAAAGCTGATAAAAATTAAAGTGAGGCCCGTCATTCCCATAACCTAGTCTGCAAATACTCACATTGTTTAATTGATACAACAGATAGGCTACCTGTTCAGAGGATTACCTGTAATAACCAATATAGAAATTCCAAAGCTAACGCTTCGATTGGCTACCATCCCAATAATCCCAGTCACCGATCCATCTGGACGAACGTTTCCCCAGGCATCGTCCGGGGCGAGAACCGTTTTGTACCTGGGGCAGAAAAAGAATTATTGTCAGTTCCTACACCGAATAGAAACTTGTTTATCTGGGAGAAGAATACGGATACTTCTCGGTGATATCCTCGTTGCTAGAATTAGAGATTCTGCAACGCTGAGGTATTGTTTATTAATATATTTTGGTGCGTTCTGGAAAACAAAAAAAGAAGGCAAAGAGAAGAAATGCATCGACAAAACACAAATACACATCCAAATGCAACTCAGTTAAATTAACCTGACAGTCAGCAGAACAGCAGATGGAAAAAAATAAATGTGAGGTAACTGATCACAAAAATGCAAAAAGATACGTGACCAAGAAATTTCGGACCACAAACTCTGTCTCTCCCAAAATCTAATCACTTATTACCAGTTACAAAGCCTAGCTTTGGGCCTTCGGTAAAGTTTTCGTAAAAATCTGGCCATCATTTTTTGTGGAATCCAGTCAACAAACAAACCGAACCAAAAATATTCTTCTTGGTGAAAATATTTGTTGAATTTAGTCACCAAATCTACAGTATTCTTGCAACGGGTTTTTGTTTCTTAACCTCACAAGGTTGAGCAGTCCCCACCTGAAATGTTCCTTCCGCTCAAAAGTTAGATTCCTGTCTCTTCCAAAAGAGGGGTCAGAAGGTCTTTCTTTTCATAAGTTTTCATACGTAATTTTCTATGTCGTCTTGCCAAGAAACAGTTAAATAAGTGCATACGGAAACAGCAAACTTCTGCCGAGGCAGAACAATCAACACGCCACCAGAAGGACTTTCATCCCGATCCATAGATCTCACAAAATCCATTCACTTATTGTCAATCTCGACGCCCCTTTTTTGTAAAATTTTCTGATAAATTGCCACATATTTTTGCATAATTCTGATAAAAAAAAGCGTCCAATAAGTAGACACGCAAATAAGCCAAACTAAAAACTAAAATTCTTGTCGGAGGTAAGTGACTATAATCATAAAGCTATGGTGCTCACGTAAAATTCAGCGCTGAGCTGAGAGTTTTCAGCACGGTGCAGTCGAGGCCTCCCTGAAGCTCCACGCTGTCATCGGGGTAAACTTTGCTAATGGTGATAGACATCAGCGATTCCTTCACTCCCACAATCATCTGCCGTCCATTCACGCTGTAGTTCTCAGGTTTTTCATAACCAAGGTAGTTCTCGCTTGTGCTAATCGTCCCTTTCCAGACGCCTCGCCTCTTAAATCTGCAATATTGAAGCTCTACATTCAAAACATGGGTCAAATCAGTAATAAGCAAAAGTAACCCACTATTAAGAAAAATCTTTCTACCCTCTTTGCTGTACTAAATCTTTACATTATTCTTATGATTTCCTACCTGGGCCACTGCTATTATATTTGGGGTGCTTGTTTGTTTCCCCCTTCTCAACTGGTCTTAACCGAAAGTGCTCTCTCTCTCTCTCTCTCTCTCTCTCTCTCTCTCTCTCTCTCTCTCTCTCTCTCCTTGCACTATTTCACCCCTACCCGGTTTATGTAGCAATGAAAGCTGAAGTGATGTCGAACTTTGTTACCACCAGTTCACTTTTCATCTTGCGAAGATCTGCAGTCTCGGTAAGGAATCCTCCCCACCGGTTTCCAGCCTTGCAGCCTTCCTCTTTCACTAGGCAATGTTTGTCGGCTCCTCCAGATTAGGCACTGTACTTTTTACCACATTATTTTCAAGCATATGCCTTTGCTAATTGATTGTAAAAATCAGTAACTGAATAAACCTAGCACCATTTGATAGCTATCTGTAACGCTGTCTAGTTTCGATGTTATCAACGCTAAATGCGTTACTTGCCTCGTCCCTCCCTTTGTGTCCACACGAGAATGGAAAACCCGAAAGAGTCCTGAGTTTTTCAGGAATATGGTGACTTCTGTTCCTTCGGTTACCAATTCCTCCAGAACGACAAGACTGGCCTCGCCTTCATCTCCTTCCATTACTAAAAGCCATCTAACTAAATGGCATTCCAGCATCTGTTTCTCATCTGAGGGAAAGAGATAAGTTTTAACTCATGCACAATATATATATATATATATATATATATATATATATATATATATATATATATATATATATATATATATATATATATATATATATATATATATATAT